>NW_027069706.1:625476-826511 GCF_002906115.3 Quercus suber | reverse complement strand
TTTCAATGATTGGCTAAGTGTATATGAAATCACTTGCTTTTTTGTCCAAGTTGTTCTTTGTTGCTACATATGATTATTGTGCTTTCGTTGGACAATGTCCACTGCTTTGTAGTGTAGGAAAAACTTAGATATGTTGATGTTTCCAATATTCTGTCTGTGTAATTTGAAATGTTACCCACATAACACTCATCACCCAACTTAGATTTAGTTTTTTTTTTCCTTTGTTTCTTTTGAGCTGCTGCTTTTTTTTTTTCTTTCTTTTTTTTCTTCATCTCAGGCACACTGATTTGTCAATAAATCTAGTTTTTTTTTTGGTTATTTAATGTTTAGTTAGTAAGAAAATAGAGGAGATGTTATTGTGGATCTATGCTTGAATTTGTGCTATTGTGTTATGGATCTGTGCTTGATTGCTGATATTGTGATATTGTGTTGCTGATCTGTGCTCTGATTTGTGCTAGTAAGAAAATGGGTTTGTGTTCTTATATGTAGGGGCACATTGTGTTTGATTTTGAATTTCTGGGTTTGTGTTTGATTTTGAATTTTTTGGGTTTGTTTGTATTGTGAATATGCTGTCTTTGATTTTGAATTTTTTGAGTGTGTTTGTATTATGAGTATGTTGTGTTGAATTTTGAATTTTTTTAATTTGTGATTAATTTTGATTTTTTTTTTAATTTGAATTTTGAAGTTTTTGGGAAAAAAAAACCCAGGAATTTTTTTTTTTTTGTTTTTAGGAAAACCTATAGTCGCGTTTTAAACGCAGCTCAAAGCGGGCTATAGCCGCGTTTTTAAAAACGCAGCTATAGGCCCTAATTTATCCTACCAGCTTATAAACGCGGCTTCAGGTCTAACCTGTAGCCGCGTTTTTCAAAAACGCGACTATAGGTGTGACCTATAGGTCTGTTACTGCGGTACTTAAGCCGTGTTTGTAAACGCGGCTATAAGAAACGCAGCTATATCCTATGGCCGCGTTTTTAGTGTCTATAGCCGCGTTTTCTAAATGCGGCTATAGACCCAGATTTTTGTAGTGTTCATTTGAAGAGCAATAGTAACTCTTCATGTGTGGAGAGTACTGTAGCTTATTTACTCTATTTTTTACAATTTGAAAAGGTTGTTGGAGCTAATTTTTGTTGGTTTGCTCTCCAAACATAGTTTTAGAGAGGCTATTGAAGATGCCCTAAGGCCCCTTAGTTAGTGCAAGTGCTGTGCATGTATCGGCCAGTAATTGACTTATGAGTTCTAACTCCTCATTCATAAATTAATTAAAACAATAAAATTAAATTAAGTACTATTCATCTAACTTTTTTTTTTTTTAAAGTACTATTCATCTAACAACCGAATAATAAACTCCCAACTAGTACTGAAATACAAAAGCCAATATGATTTATTTTTTTTTTTAAATGGGTGGCCCAGCTATTTTCAACCAAATCTAGCTATCTGCCGCCCCCAAAAGAAGATTATATTGCGTCTAACCGATTACAAATTTTATATATAGCAAAGTTCTTTTATAATTGCTATGTTCTTCTTCTTTTTAATTTATTGATAAATTAACTCTCAAATCATGACATCAGCTTCCAGCATCACCCTACTCTTCCAAAGAAGAAAATACAACAAGCATTAGATGCATGTTTCTTCCCTCTTAGATGGAGATGGAGAAAGGAAACATACATCTGATGCATGGTATACCATCACCTTTCAAAGAAAAGTTTCATTTGAGCTATAAATATTCCACATATCAATATTTTATGGAAAAAAAAACTATTTGTTTTTTTAATGAATTTTTATATTTCCCATAAAAATTGTATCAAATAATTTATTATTAATTGTTCTAAAAGCACCAATTAACAGGATCCATGTTTTATTCAAAGGAATATGAGAAAAACCTTCAATCATTAATTAGAAAAGAGTTGTGGAACAATAAACAATTTGGGAGAAGGCTTTCAACAATAAATAAATAAATTATTAAAGAAAAAAACAGGAATAGAGGCCAATGTGAAATGCAGTACTATAGCAGTAGTGCCCCTTATAACAACATTTACATGATTCAAGGCCTAGATAAGGTTCAACCAATAAACAGTAAATATATATTGACTATTCACAACTACTTTGACTTTCAAGGATTTCCATTTGGATTAGAAACAAGAGCCACTTCAGGAACTCCTTCAATTCATTGCTCACTTCCTTATTTTGTAACCATTAATTGGAGATCCTTATTCCTTACAAATAGTTTCTTTGGAAGCTCTAATTGCAAGCTGCACCAAGTTGCGTCTTTAACGTGTTGGGTTTTGTAGAGTCTAAATGTATTTGATCTGGATTATGATCCGAATCAAAATAAAAATTGCTACGATTTTTAATAAAAGTTTTTCTGATGCTTAGTTCATGGAGTGAAGACTTGGGCCAATAGACCCAAGTCGGAGCGCTCATGGAGAAGCTTCCTTGGGGTCTGAGGACAACGCCTGGAAAATTTTTTGGCCCGTTTGTAGCCCATTATGAATGCTGTGCGCAGGAAAGAAAAAATGTTTATTTTGGAGATTAAAGTTTTGTGTTGTTTTTTTAGAGAAAAAACTTTACTGTCTTGTCTTGTTTTTTTCCCTATGAAAAATGAAATCCCTACAACTCTGTGAATATTAACCACATAAATATTGTCTTATGTGATTGATTTACTTTGATGCATATTTTTTTCTCTATTTTTGCATCTCACAGATCTAGTAATTTCATGTTTGTTCCCTACATAACGAGGAGATTGTATTGTCTAATGTCCTGTGAACATAGACATACACATAAGGAACTCATTGATGAAAGGAATAACAAAATTATGGAAATAGAATCAACCTCAGCTATAAATTCAAGAAGTTTAGTTAGATTCACAATGAAGAAAATAGACCAGCATATAAAGGAAATGTTGAGATTCTAATATCTTATCAACTTGAAGTAGGGGAATAGGACCCTTATCACCTCAATAGATGACAAATTATAAAAACATAAAGAAAGTCCTATGATGCAAGAGTCAAACCACATGATTAACACGTTATCATTTAGCGCTAAATGATGCTTATTTCCACTTACAAAAGTCGGGGTTGATGAAGAATTGTTCGCGACCGTGTCTTCATAATGCTATCTCACCTATCGATAGTAGACTGATTTAATGCCCATTTTTTCAAATTCAAATTAAACAAATGTGTCATCGGGTTATACACCATTTGTCTTTCATGTAACCTACGTTTGGTTAATTAGGATAACATGATGACCATTTCAGCAGTTTAAACTTCAGCCTTGGAATAGTTCCTATATTTTTTATGTCTGCCATCAGTCCATCCTAACTATCAGCTTTTGCAATCGATCACAATCAAATATCAGTAATTCCACTAACTAATGTACGTTTTGATTAAGAAGGTTGACTAATCTTAATGACCAATTACACAATGAAAGACAATGAAACCTTCTCAAAAAAAAAAAAAAAAAATTACACAATGAAAGACCTTCTTTCTTGTGGAGAAATTATACAATTCTTATGGTGAACCATGTCACTTGTCCACTATTCCACTAAAAGACCTCCGCTTGTTTAAAATTGTTGAGTCAATAATCAGTTTCTGTTTAAAAAAATTTCTAATTCAGCAATTTTAAACAGATAAGAGTTTTTTAGTGAAATGGTGGACCACGTCACCTGTCCACCATGAAGACCTTATAATTTCTCTTTTTTGTGGGTACAAACCATGTTTTTGTTTCCAGAAACATCATTGTGAGTGATGTTTACCAAGGCCTTGAAATTACATGGTGTTATGTCCTAAATAATATTATCAACAATATTAGCAATTTAAAATAGCTCAAAACCATAAAAACCTAGCCGCACACCATAATTCCCATACAAGTCAAATAAGGAGTCTTTCAAACCATTAACCACGGAACACCATAATCCCAATACAAGTCAAATAAGGAGTCTCTCAAACCATTAACCACGGTCTCCTATTTCAAATAGAATTAGGTCTTTTGCTTTCCTAAGATTTTACGGACTCCTAATTCTGCTTGAAGTAGAATTCTTGATGCAAGCCCATTGTATAGGCTATCACGTGGGCTGGACCCGCAACATATGGTTCATCATGCATAGACAGCTCTCACAAAACTTTTGTGAGGTCCCAGACTGATATTGAATCTGTTAGGTACGTTGTGTGGCTTGGGCAGAGTTCCACATGAAACATGTATTGAGCTGATCCAGGCTTTATAAACAACTTCAAGAAACCTAAATTGTGACTAGAGTAGTACTTTTGGGGTATGGCATTCCTTGAGTTGTTACTAACTCCTAATTCTGCTTGAAGTAGAATTCTTGATGCAAGCCCATTGTATAGGCTATCACGTGGGCTGGACCCGCAACATATGGTTCATCATGCATAGACAGCTCTCACAAAACTTTTGTGAGGTCCCAGACTGATATTGAATCTGTTAGGTACGTTGTGTGGCTTGGGCAGAGTTCCACATGAAACATGTATTGAGCTGATCCAGGCTTTATAAACAACTTCAAGAAACCTAAATTGTGACTAGAGTAGTACTTTTGGGGTATGGCATTCCTTGAGTTGTTACTTGCCATTACTTTTCTGTTCAATTGGATGTTCTCCTTCATCTTATGCATAAGATTGACTCATAGAAATGAAAAGTAATCACACAAAACATCACATATATTGTGGAATGGAATAAGACCCTCCACTATATAATTTGGGCTCTATATGGATAGCTTGGGTTCAATGTTTTTTATCTTCTTGGCTTCTCTTCATCGTCTTGGTTTCTAGGGGAGGTGTCAATACTCAATACTGCAATCTGATTGCTCCTGGAGTTGGAGGAAAATTATTCAGTTGATGGGTGTAATTAACAAGGCTTTTATTGAAGCCCATTGGGTAATGCAAATTAGAATATCTTTGCATGGCGTGAAGATGATGGCCCTTCACTACAAAATTAAATATGGCAATAGAATAATGTATGATGCTACTAATTGCTCCACTAACATGTTGTCTAAATACATAAATGTTGAAGGCCATTGACTGTGGCCTCCAGCAAGGTCTGATAAACTACAGTAAAAGTTGAGAGCAGGTTGTGTGATGACACACATAAGGAAAGTGCAATTAATCCAGCGTCAGTTACGGAAAACGTAGTACCACAGACCACGCAAGTTTTGAAAGCCGAAGTCAATGACAGTAACGGATCAAGCACAAATAAAGAGCCTACTATTCACGAGGAATTAAAGTCTCACAAGGAAACGGACCACATGATTACTAGCCATGATCCAATCAAATAGTGGATAATAATGAGGCTCAAGGGACCAAACAGCACGTGAAGGTGAACTTAAACAACCATGCAACTCACGTGGAAGGGAGTATGATTTGTGAACATGCAAGTCACGTGGTTACTGTGCCACACTTCTTTAAGAGCCATGCAACTCACGTGGAGGGGAGCATTATTAGTGAACATGCAAGTCACGTGGTTACTAGACTTGCGCTAGGACCGTTTCGGGATGGCATGGAGCATGAAAGTGAGACGATAACGAAGGTGGGCCGAGAGTGGAGTGGAGATCAAAGTTGCAACTCATGGAAAAGAAAAGAAAACCAGATTGGATGTGGGCTCTCCCTATCCAACCTCAACAATGGTGGAGCCTTGCCGATCACAATGATTATTATAAGGGTCTATTTGGATACTGCTTATCACTGAAAATTAAAAATACTATAGTAATATAATTTTTAAATGTGCGAATAGTACCGTAAGACTCAGTTTTAAAGTTGTTTTTTTGAAAAAAGTATTTGCGAGTCCCACGAATAGTGCATGATACCCACTAAAAATAAAAATGTTGAATCTAGGAAACGCAAAACGCGCTTCCCAAACCTAGCCTAAGCTAGAACTACCGAGAGCTTGGAAACAAACGCACAGTGGATGTACTCACTAACATGGTGAGAAGTACAGGACCCATTGTTTTGTTCCTTATGGAGACAAAGCGGTTTATCACAGAAATGCGTAAACTCTGCTATGACCTGAATTTTTAAGTAGTCATAGTTGTCCCGAGTGATGGCCAAAATGGAGGTTTGGGCTTATTTTGGAAGGCAGATTGTGACCTTCACATTCAGACATTCTCTCCTAACCATATCAATGCGCACATCAGGTCTGCCGATAAACCACTGTAGAGGATAACAGGCTTCTATGGACAACCAGAAGGACACAGAAAGCATGAATCATGGAGAATGCTTAGACACCTACATGCAAGAGCTTCCTTGCCATGGGTTTGCATAGGTGACTATGATGAAATACTTCACTCTTTTGATAAGCACGGAGGTACCCGAAAACCCTTAGCGCCTATGTTGGCTTTCAAAGAAACCTTGTTGCATGTGGGCTAGAAGACCTAGGGTACCATGGGTACCCTTTCACTTGGCGTAATGGCAGACCCGGCGAAACCTTTGTAGAAGTAAGATTGGATAAAGCATGCGTATCGTCAGAGTGGCCAAGCGTCTTCCCATCGGCAAAAGTAGCTCACTTGTAGGTATCTTATTCTAATCATGACCCACTACTGCTAAATACTCAATGCTTTGCTCAACAAGGACCGACCAGGCGTAAGCGTCTCCACTGTTTTGAGGAATGTTGGGTGGCACACGAGGGATATGAGGAGGTGATCAGGGAGGCATGGAGCTACCAACCACCCAATGGAAGCCCTATGTTCAAGCTCTTCAAGAAGATTAAGCGTTGCAAAACAAAACTGGTGGCATGGAGCCGAGAGGTGTTTGGCAATGCTAGAATTCGGATTAAGGAAAAACAAGATGCACTCATGGCTATGGCCAACACCGGATACGGAAACAACCTGGCACAAATTAGCATACTTCGGGAGGAAAAAAATAGTTTGCTACACTAGGAAGAAGTGTTTTGGAGACAGCGTTCTAGGGCAATATAGCTCCCTGCAGGTGACAAGAACACAAAGTTTTTCCATAAACAGGCAAGCCAACGCCGAAGAAAAAACCAAATAAAGGGGTTGATGGATAGAGAAGGGGTTTGGAGGATGGGTGAGTAGAACGTAGGTGAGATAGCTGAGGAGTATTTCAAAAACATGTTTGCTACGTCAAACAGGTTTTAGATGTGGTAGATAGGGTTGTGATGGAAGAGGTGAACCAGTCCCTTCTTAAACCGTTTATGGGTGAAGAGGTTCGGCTAGCCTTATTCCAAATGCACTTGTTGAAGTGGCTAGGACCAGATGGCATGTCTCCTTTTTTCTTTCAGAAATATTGGCATGTGGTTGGAGGGGATGTCACAGAGGTAGTACTATTTGTCTTAAACTCAGGCCATATCCTATCCAAGATGAACTTCACCTATATTTTGCTCATACCAAAGAGAAAGGACCCCCAATCTATGTCGGACTATCACCCTATTAGCCTAAGCAATGTGGTCAGTAGAGTGGTATCCAAAGTATTGGCAAATAGAGTGAGATGCATCCTACCATACATCATCTCAGAAGCTCAAAGCGCTTTTGTCCTAGACAGGCTCATCATTGACAATACGGCAGTGGCTTATGAGATGCTACATAAATTGAGAAACAGAAGACACGGAAGGGTGGGGCATATGGCAGTTAAACTAGATATTGGTAAAGCTTATGATCATGTAGAGTGGGAGTTTCTAAGGAAGATCATGTTGAAAATGGGCTTTTCAACCAGGTGGGTGGACCTAACTATGCAATGTGTGTCGTCAGCAAGCTATACGGTGCTGATCAATGGCGAACCTTGAGGATTCATCTCTCCAACCCAGGGTTTAAACCTCGAGGATTCATCTCTCATGCATGAGTATCAAACGTTGATGACCAACCAGAGGACATGATTTGGTCTAAGGCAGCTTTTTCAATTTTTTATTCTTTACTTTAGGGTGTGTTTGGATACAGCTTATTTTGCTGAAACTGAAAAGTTATTGCTGAAAGTACGATAGATAAAGGTAAAAGTTAGTTAAAATAGTACAGTGAGACCCATAAATAGTGTCAAAAAGTGCAATGGAGCCCATGAATAATAGCAAAAATAAACTAAATAGTGAAATAATTTTCATTTTTCATCCTAATCCAAACGCACACTAAGGGTGTGTTTGGATGCCGCTTATTTTACTAAAATTGAAAAATTATTGCTGAAAGTACAGTAGATAAAGGTAAAAGTTAGTTGAAATAGTACAATGGACTCATGAATAGTGTCAAAAAGTGCAGTAAAGCTCATAAATAATAATAAAAATAAGCTGAATAGTGAAATAATTTTCATTTTTTATCTATACCCAAACGCACATTTAGTGTGCATTTGGATACCGCTTATTTTGCTAAAAACTGAAAACACTGTAACAAAATTATTTTTAAATGTGTGAATAGTGTCATGGGACCTATTTTTAATGAAAGTTTTGTTGAAAAAAGAGATTTGTGGATCCCGTGAACAGTGCACGGGACCCACAAAAGAAGCCAAAAACGCGCTTCTGATTAAAAAAGAAGAAGAAGAAGAAGAAGAAGAGGAAAATGTAAAAAAATAAAAAAAATAAAAAAAGGCAAACGCGTTGGGATGTGGACACAATCCTAATTGAGCCTTAGGTGCCGTTTGGATTGCATCTCTCACGTCCACGTTTTGCATTTTTTTTTTTTTTTTTTACTAGCGCTTGGTGCACTGTTCATGGAACATGAAAAGTGCATCAAGACATATGAACGGTAACTTTTTTATTATTTTTTTTTATTGTTTTCAATTTTTAGTAAAATAAACGATATCCAAATACACACACGAAGAAGATTAAAGAAAGCACACACAATACTCTCTTGATGGGACAAAAACTATACTTTTAGTTCCTAGTAGTAAACCACTAGAGAAATAATTTAACAAAAGTCTGAGTTTATTGATAATAGTTTGATTTGCCTTTAACGACTACAAAACATATAAATATTGAGAAAAATGTCTACAACCTTAATTCTTACTAATTACGTGATTAGGTGACAAAATACCAAAATTTACTAGAAATGGCAAAATTGAGTTAAATGCAGAATCATAAACTACTGACCTTAATGTTGTCCTAAAATAGATGAGATCTTATTTTGACTTTTAAACTAAAAATTATTAAGGAAAACCAATATATTACTATAAATAGCAAATTAAAACATTGTTTTTGAGGCCTTAATGAAGGAATTTACCTAAATTTTGGCGACGATCATGGCATTATAAATCTGGATTAGAACACTGTTTCCCTTCAATCTGCCAATTTTCATGCAATTCTGACACTGTCACCCTAATGGCCTCTACTGGTACCCTCCTTTGATATTGCGTTGTGACGTCTTGTGCCTCTGCTACTCCAATAAGGCATGTGTTGTCTGTTCTACATCAAATGATTTGAAGAAGTAACAAGTATTGTTTATAATCGGCTTATAATATGGATGAAAAGGATAATTTGTGACCCCATATCCAATAAATTGTTGATTCATCTACTTGTACAAACTAAACAAATATCAAAGTTTTTTTAAAACAAATTTGCCAAATAAATGGACGATAAATGGGCTTAAAGGTTTTTAAGCTCCCCAAAACGTGGAGGCTTTTATGATTTTAAAACTTGGAACCTGCCTTTTGCAAAATTTATAGCTTGACGTAAAGGAGTTCTCTTTAGGTAGTTGCGTGTCATTGTTTATATTAAAAGCTTTTTTAAAATTTGGGTTAATTTATCGATTAAAACTGATATGCACCTTTCACCTTTCACCTTTCTGATGACCAAATTGACATTTGACTAGTAATACAAAAATAGAAAATAAATGAATAAAAAAAAACTAATCAATTCAATAAAAAAATCTGAGCAACAAAAAATAGGAGTCCATTTAAAATTGAAGAAAATATAATATATTAAAAAAATAAAAAACACAAGCCACACCAACACAACCCACGTCAGATAACCTGCGCTTCCACTCTTTGTCTCTTGCCTTCCGCTTTGCATACTCTCAGCTGAAAACTCAAAAGCTTTTTGCCTATTTCTCTCAGGTACATGTACATATATAGAGTTGAAGCCAAACTCTATGCTAGCAATACCAATTAGTAAAATTTGTTATGGTTGTTTCTAATGTGTGGAATTGAAAGAACCAGTGCTTGTAAGCTTGAGGAAATTGAAACGAAGCAAGTGCAGTTCCAGACATAGAGAGGCATAAGTGAAGATTAAATAGAACGGTGCCGTTTAGCCTTTAGTGTTGATGTCTTGAGTCTGGCACGTATGCACGTGTGAGAGGCAGTTAAACTTAAGTCAATCTGTAACTAACTTTCCCTCCACCTATACTGTGTATATATAATGTAAACGTCCCTGTATGTTTGTGTGTTGTGGAATTAATATCAATACAATTGTTTTCATAATTCAGAAATTCATTCTTTCTATCTCTTTTCTCTCTCTGATCTTTACTCTTCTCTTCGTTATTCTCTGTAATCTTTCATGGTATCAGAGCTGTGATCTCTATCCATGGCTTCCACATCTTCAACCTCTGATTCAAACCCTGCTGTGACTAATACAGCTTTACCTGTCAATACTTCGTTGCTTCTACTATCAAACATGTCTTCGATGATGACTGTCAAGCTTGATTATAACAATTACACTGTTTGGAAGCATCAAATCGAGGTAATTCTTGAAACTTACTCTATGATTGATATTCTTGATGACTCAATCACTGTTCCAGAACGTTTTGAAGGATTCTTCTGGCAATTTCACTACTGAGATTAGCCCTAATTTCATTTCTTGGAAGAATCGTGAACAAGCAATGTTCACTTTTATTAATTCCACTTTATCACCTGCAATTCTTGCTCTCACTGTTGGGCAAAGATCTGCCAAGGGAGTATGGAAGGTGTTAGAAAAACGATTTGCATCTGTGTCAAGATCTCATGTAATGAACTGAATGCAATCAAGAAAGGAAATGATTCAATTGATGGATATTTCCAAAGGATCAAACAGATTCGTGATAGGTTGACTGCTGTTTCTGTGATCTTGGATGATGAAGAGCTTCTTCACATAGCTCTTGATGGTTTATCTTCAGAGTATGATTCTTTCAGTTCTGCAATAAGAACTCGAAGTGATGTATTGTCTGTTGAGGAGTTAAATACTTTACTCAATGCTGAGGAGAAAGTAATTAAGAAGAGATCAAATGGTCTGGTTCCTCCTTCAATGGCTATGAATGCCAACTTTCAGTCTCAACATCAAGGTTTTTCTAATCAGAGAGGCAGAGGGGGTAGATATTCAAATCAGAGAGGAAGAGGTGCAGAGGTAATCACAATGGTTTTAACAACAATTATGGAGGTTTTGGGAGTTTTGGTCATCACAGTGGATTCAACAACAATAACAATGGAAGCTTTGGTAATCCTAGTTATCATCCTTCCTCAGGGCAACAATCAAATCACAAAATACCTCTGGTCAACCTCAATCAAATAGACCATTTTGCCAAATCTGTGGAAAGGGTGGTCATACAGCCCTTGATTGTTACCACAGAATGGACTTTGCATATCAAGGTAAGCATGCTCCAGCTAAGTTAGCTTCAATGGTGGCTAACTCATCTCAAATCCAGAACTGCAATGGCTGGCTTACTGATACAGGCTGCTCAGATCATGTCACTCCTGATCTGTCACAGCTGAGTCTTCATCAACAACCTGTTGCAGGAACTGAAACAGTTACAGTAGGCAATGGTCAGGAGCTTCCAGTCACTCATGTTGGTCATGGTGAGCTTAAACCTCTTTTCACAACTTTAGGCTTAATAATATACTTAGAGTTCCTGCCCTTGCTTCTAATCTGTTGTCTGTTCATAAGCTGTGTCTCCAATAATGCATGTTGTTATTTTGATGCTCACAAGTTCTTAATTCAGGATTTACCTTCGGGGAAGATCCTCTACAAAGGGTTGAGTAAAGATGGAGTGTATCCTATTCCATCTCCTTCCACACTATCATCTTATTCAGCCTTTAGTTCCAAATCCATCAAGCCTTCCAATTCCATCAAACCTGATGTCATTCTGCTGTGGCATTCCAGACTTGGACATCCTAGTTCTAGGTTGTTGTATTCTGCTTTAAAGAATTTCTGTCATTCAATCACTTTATCTCAGGTTGTAAACATTTGCTCTTCCTGTGAATATTGTATAAGTGCCAAGATGCACAAATATCCTTTAAATAAGTCTCCCATTGTATCCAAATCTGTCCTTGACATTGTTCATAGTGATGTTTGGGGTCCAGCTGCTTTATCTTCTATTCTTGGCTTTTCATATTATGTGACATTTGTGGATGACTATACTAGATTTACTTGGTTATTCTTGCTTAAACATAAGAGTGAAGTGTTGGCTGTGTTTAAACATTTCAAGACTCTTGTTGAAAATCAATTCTCTACTTCCATTAAAGTGCTTAGATCAGACAATGGTACTGAATATACCATTCTGCTTTTCAAAACATTTTGCTCTTTAAATGGTATTTTGCATCAAACCTCATGTCCTCATTCTCCTCATCAAAATGGAGTTTCTGAGAGAAAGCACAGGCACATTGTTGAAACTGGTCTCTCTTTGATGTATAGATCCATCTTCCTTACAATTACTGGTCTATGCTTTCTCTACTGCTGTCTTTCTTATTAACAGATTACCCTCATCTGTTTTATGCTTTAAATCTCCTTGGGAAGTTCTATATTCTACACACCTCCCCTTCAGCTCTCAAGGCCTTTGGCTGTGCTTGTTACCCTTATCTTAGGCCATATACTAAGCACAAACTTCAGCCAAGGTCCCAAGAGTGCATCTTTCTTGGTTATCCTCCACTGTCAAAGGGCTACATTTGCCTTGATCCTAAACCAATAAGATTTACATTGCTTGTTTTGCCCTTTTCAATGAGTCTTTGTTTCCTTTTGCTCAGCCTTCATTCTCTACTGATCCCACCACTCCTTTCTCACTACTTTCTCTCATTGGTTTCCCCATTCTTCTTCTACTCCTTCTGCTACTATAATTCCTATTTCTTCTACTTCTCCTTCCAACTCTGACTGTATTTCTTCATTTACCTCTTTAGACCTTACTTCTTCTTTACTTCCTTCTTTAGTACATCCCACCATTCCCATTCCTATAGTTCCCCCTCCTTCTAATTCACCATCTTCCCTTACTGAATCTGTTGACCATTCTACTGCTACTGCTCTTCCTTTTTCTCATTCTGTGGCTCCAAATCCTTCTTCATCTATCCCTGCTTCTCATAACTCTCATCCTATGGTCACTAGGTCCAAACATGGTATATATAAGCCTAAAGTTTTACATGTTAAGCTTGACTACTCTGTGACTGAACCTCCTTCCTATGCTATTGCTGCTAAACACCCTCAATGGGTGGCTGCCATGGACTCAGAATATTCAATCCCTTCAAAAGCAACACACTTGGTCCTTTAAAACCCATGACCCCCCCCCCCCCCCCCCCCCCACCCCCAAACAAAAAAAAATAATTACATGTTGCACCTTTGCTTTGCAACAGAAAGCAGCTTCATCAAATGCCACATGACATAGATGCATGCTTTCTTTTTCGCTTTACAAAGTAAAATTAGCACTTTTACTTATCCAACATAATAATAATAATTCAGTGCACTTGTTAGGATTCTGTGAATGATTGTGCTTGGCTGCTATGCTTAATTGAGCTGTTAGCTCAGCTGCAATAAGCCTAGCTGCTGTGATGTGATGTGCACCTGACCTTGCTCTTGCTGTTACCAGATGGTATTATTGTATTGGATAGCTTAAGTAATGCTATTCCATGTTATGTACTGTATAGTGGAGCAGAGGTTATGCACTGTTTGGTAGCATAGAGAATCTGGTTGTAACTTCCTGCTCAATATATATATGTGGATAATTGTAAATAGTCATGTGGTTAAATAGGCAGGTAGTTAGGTGGTTAGTTGCTAAGGAGTAGTTAGAGTAACTAACGAACTGATTCTTGTAGTTAGTGCTCGAGTTGTTTAGATAGAAGGAGGATTTGATTTGTAAAGGATTCGTAACAGAAATAACATTCATCTTTCTCTCCTACCTCTAGAATTTTCACTCTATCTTGGAGGCGTGGCTCCCTTTAAGAAGCCATTTTCTTAATCACATAAGCAAAGATAAGAACAAGGTTCTTATCAGCGGTTTTATGATATTTCATTACTAATCTGAAAGGTCAGTTTGTTGAGTTGAGTAGGTACAGCATTAATCAATCTCTATTCTTTACATGCTACTGCCCGTCTGCTACATATGATGTCAATTTATTCAATGCATACACTTTGACATTTCAGCTTCCATTAGATCAAGGAGATGGAGAGGGAAAAGCAATGTACATCGATGCAGAGGGCAAATTTAGGCCACAGAGACTACTTTTACAGATAGCATAAAGGTGTCATACAGCTACCTTAAATTGAATATGCTTCTCTGCAGTGTGAGTTATCTATAGCCATAGCCAATTGTTTTGAATGCTGCAGGTTTGGACCGGATGGTCCTGATGTCTTGGATAATGTGGTTTATGCATGCTAGAGCTTATAACACTGATCATCAGTCAAGACTTCTGCTTGAAGCAGCTTCAATGATGGTGGAAACAAGGTGCAGTACTGTATTTTTTTTTTTTTAAATCGTGCTAATGAATCTATTCTTCAATATTGTCACTATCAAGTTATCAACCAAAAGTCAAGAAAAATAAAAATGTAATCTTGTTTGTTCTGTCTTATATTATTAAGAAATAACAAATTTATTCATCACATAGGAGCTTGTCATGAGGTAAAACTTGATTTGGTGAAAGACATACTCCCCTTGCTAACAGTCAATGAATTGACAATGAAATATGTTTTATCCATAATCCCTAAAGCACCGAACAGACTTGACCTAGACACAAACTGATATTTTAATTTGGAAACCCAATTTTGTAAGACAGTGTGTGTGTATATATACGTTGTCATATTGCGAAACTCTCCTTTACATGTCTACCTGCTTTATTTCTCACTTCTCTTGCTCTTTCTTTTTATTTTTTCATTTTCACATTTTTCTTTCTTAATAAACTCTAGCTGTAAGATTTTATTATTATTCTTACTCTATGTGCAAGTCTAATTTCAAATTCTGAAATGTTCTTATTTTCAGTAATTATTTTTAATAAAAATTGCAATTTTTTCTTTTCTTTTCTTATTTGAGGGAGCAAAATATTTTCCAATTTAATTGAAATAATTTCATTTAGTTTATTGAATTTGCTCAATCGATGCTTAAATTTTAATCACTTACCTTTTAGTTGGTTTTGAATAGTATGGAATATTTATTCTATGCTGCAATGCCATATTCTTGTTCAGATGCACTCTTTTTTATTTATAAATGGTTACTGTGTAAAGTGACTGGTCTGGTATTCACAATAATTGATGCTTATTACATTATTGAAACATTTTTGAACAGGCAAAGGGCTGTCTTCATCGATGGGACTTAGAGACAGAGGAGGAATGGGCAACTTACAATAAGCAGTAAGAAGCAATGCCAAAAGCTGCATTTCAGTTTGGTGTGAAGATGCAGGACGGTCGAAACACACAGAAACAAAACAGGGACCAAAAGTTCAATAATGAGCTGCACCAGATTAACAAGACACTTACCAGAAAGAGATGAATTCTGGTGAGGGTGCCAACCACTATGAAGATGACCTGCAACCTGGAAGGAAAGAAGTTTCGAATATGAAATTTGATAGTTGTTCTAGTGTTTAAGAGAAGTTTTCTTTTGTAATCTGAAATTGGTGATACTCTTAATTTAATTTAATTTTTTCAATACAAATACAATGGACTTTTATAGTTCTTTCTTGTAGAATTTTCATGTGTTATGTTTTGTTTTGGTTCATAAGACAAAATACTTAAGTAATTGGAGTTTAGGAACGTCGGTGTAAAGATGAAAATTTGAATTGATTATCGTCATGGGAATTTAGGAAGGAGCCATCTGAAGAAAAACTCAAGAACAAGTAATCTGAGTTCTGGAGATTATCGCCAATTGAACCAACAAAGAGTTACAAATCACAGAGAAAGGAAAGCCCTAGAAAATGAGGGAAAGAGCAAGAAAGTAAGAGAGGAACAGAATGAAAGAGAGAGAGAGAATAAATGGAAGATTTTGTATTCAATTTCAATAGTTTCTACATAATCATACATTCGTGCTCATTGATCTATTTATATACAATCAGAGTTTGCCTAAATTGCTTAAGTTAACAGACCCAAATATCTGAAACTAATTCCCTTGAAATTAGGATTTCAGTTAAGACTAACTAACTGAATTTAGCTCCAAAACTAAAACAAATTCTGGAGCAAAGCTAAGCGCACCGTTTCATTAAGTTCCTGATGAAGCCATTCACTTAAGCAAAACGGTGCGTTTGGTGCATCTGCTCTTAAATGAAACGCTGCGTTTAGTTTAATCACTACGCAGTCGTTTTAGGCTTCTTCTTCAATCTTCTTCTTTTCAGGCTTCATCTTCTTCACTTCAACACCATCGAGGAACCGACTAAACATTTTCGCTACCTTAATCTTGATGGGGTCAGCCATTGAGAAGTAGGGGACATATTGCATATAATGTAATAAGAAAAGAATGCATTTTTTATGTTTTTGGTAGAGAAGGGGAGTTTTATTTACTTATATAGGGATCGGTACAAAAACGAAAGGCATAGTTTTATTTACTTATTACCAGGATTGGCTAGGACACTACCATCAGTGTTAAGAGTAATCTAAGGGCTTGATGATGCCAGGAGGTTTGAGTCCAGTTTTGCTGACTAGTTTGAACATGGTAAACTAAAGACAATCATCAATCATTCGTGTACCATTATAAGGGTGCATGAACAAGACAAGATGCCATTGAGTTGCCTTTGGAGATCCCCTTATTTTTATGCAATCCAAATATGTGAAAAATGAATAAAAAAGTAGACAGTATAGGGGCACAATAAAATCTAGTAGCATTTTCACAACAATCTTGATTTGAGTTGTAATGAGCTCTAATATAATCTTATTTTATTTCGACATATGATGAGCTAATAACTCAAGTTTCTTGTAAAATTTTGATGTATCAGTAGAAGTACTCACAAAGAAGAGAGACAAAGCATTAAAAAAAAATGAAAATAAGAATGGCGACTGTTTGTGATGTGCTAGCATAAGACCCAAAATTTTCCTAATGAACCCCAAAAGACACCCACATCAGCTTATGTATCTATAGGGCAAATCGGATTTTAACTACCGTGCTTGTGTAAATTTACAAGTTATTGTATTTATGCAAAAATAATTTTTTATTATTTCTTTGCTTATCCTTAGAAAAAGAAAAAGAGTGAATGATGATTGTTGTGGGTGAAGATATTGAAATAATTAAAAAAAATAAAGAAAATTAATATTTTAATGAAATAAAGTATCCAAATAGATAATTTGATGTGAGTCTTTGACAAGTGGTCAGGTAAATTTTTTTAAAATAAACAAGATTTTTATACTAAGAATCCATTTGGGAATAGTTTATTTAGCTGAAACTGAAAACTTTTTTACTGAAAGTATTATAAATAGAGCTAAAAAGTAGGTAAAATAGTACATTGAGATCCATGAATAATACTAAAAAGTACAATGAGATCCATAAATAGTAACTGTAAGGACTCAATTTGGATTGGACCCAGAAAAAGGATGAGAATCTAGCCCAACAAGCCCAAACAATACATTTTTAGAGAGTGGGATGAAGAATTAGGCCCTAACAGACAGGTAACTCTAAAAATAGGAATTCCAACCCTTTGGAGGCCGAGGCATCCAAGCAACTCCTTAAGGTTGCTCCTCGGCGCTCATCCAAGGAGCTTCCTTCCTTTCCCCCTTTTTTTTTCCTCCCCTCTTTTTTGTTCTGTTGGGTTCTTCTTATATAGCCCCATCTCCTTCTTCTCTTTCTTCCATCTGTTGGTCATCCATGCGCCTTCCTTTTGACCGTCCATCCCATCAGCTGTACTATCAATACTCAAGTGATTTACAGTGACCAAGGTTATCCAGTCCAGGAGTCACATCTCCATTAATGTAACCAGGGGTTAGGTGAGCGCATTTATTGTGGAGGTGACAACCTTTCCTGAACTCGTCTCCCCCCCACCACTTGGGGTTAGTCTCAGTCTGCCGAGGACAGGGATATCCTCGGTGGGGGTTCTAAGAGTTTGGGCCTTCATACATCGTCTTCGTACAATATTTCTTCCTCGGCATGGGCCCTGGGCCAAATGTGAAGTGGGCCGAGGTTACCAGGCCTATAGGCCCCACAATAGCCCCTCAAAATCCTGCTATCCGTACCTGCGGACGGGGAGGAGGGTTTTGATATCCCTGGGCCCTCCATATGATTCACCCAACCTCAGCCCACGTCAGCGTTGGAGCCTTTTCGCCTACCCGATGTTCGTTTCAGGCGTTTCAAGGCCTAATGTGCGCTCGCATTAAATTCTAGCGGCTTCACATTTCCCACTTCCTACGGTGTGATGGTAATCACTCGACAGGGATTTCCTGCTTTTATGGGCGGGAAGTTATAGTTGGTTAACTTAAATTGGAGGTATAAATACTTGTTTGATCCGTTTGGCATTCTTATTTGCGTATTCACTAACTTCGATGCACGTACTGTGAATCTGGTTTAATTTCCACACCGTCTAGCGCCCTTTTCCAGTGTCGAAAGCCTGTTCGAGGAGAATCTCCCTATTTCTGTAAGTCTTCTCCCCCCCGCTAGCACAAAGTTTTCTTTGATTCTTCTTTCTCTTTCCCTCTTTTGAGTCCTTTAGCCGTTGCTAGGGATGGGGAAATTTAAGAAGTTAGTTAAATCTGAAGAGATGATGGAGAAATTTGTTGTCGATTATGGGATACCCCGTAATGTGGGCTTGAGGTATTGTAAGGAGGGGGAGTGGTACGCTAAAAGGAATGAGGGCGAAGTTGTGATTCCCATGGTAGCTTTAGTAGAGGGAGGCATGAGAATCCCTATGAGACCAATGATGAGAGATTATCTCACGCATTTTCGGCTGGCCCCTACCCAGTGTGCCGTTAATGTGTTTAGGATATTAGGGTGCGTAGATGCCTTGAATGAGAAGATGGGGTTGAGGTTAACCCATCATGATGTGAATTGGTGCTACAATCTTCAGCACCTAAAAGGGAAATCATATTACATGAAGACACGATAGGGTTCGGCTCATCCAATGCCTCCCCGATTCTAGTAAGGGTTTGACTTAAGATTTCCTCATTGTATCAGGGGAATGGCACGATGGTCTCCACTGTCCAACAGTAGAGGGAGAGCCAGGTAGGGTACCCGAAGTAGGAGGCGGTCTAGATTCTTGTATTTTTTCTTTGTTGTATATCTGCTTTGGTTGATTGATCATAGGAGTTTTGTTTCTCCTTCTGCAGATCCTCACGCCTTCGCGCGTCATTTTCATATAGTCAACAAGGAGGACTTGGAAACCGTTCTTAGGGCAGAACTTTTTCTGAACGAGGTCGACAACCAAGTTAGGGCCGCCCACAAGATCCTCGGATGCGATCTAGCCCAGAAGTTGTTCCCAGACTCAAAGTATGTTATCAAAGCTCGTGATCCTCAGCTCAGGAAAATCACTGTGGTAGAGGATGATTTTTGTATTTTCCGAAGGATCCCCCATTCCGAAAGGCATTCCATTGGCAGGTTCTTCCTCTTCTTGTAAAGCGACAGAGACCGAGGAAGGGAGCTCGGAGAAAGGCGACGAAGTGGTTAAAATAAGTTCGTCTGAGGACGAATTCAGTGTGTTTAACCAAGTTGAACAACCCGAGGATCCTCCTGGTAATCTAGGGGACCCCCACTTGTCCGAAGCCAATCTTCAGCCCCCGAGGGTTGGTGCCCAAACAGAGATGGGTCTTAAGAGATTGCCTCAAACTAGTCTTCTTGATCTGCTTGAGGGCAAGTCTGAGAAGAGTGTACCAAAAGAGCTACAGCCCAAGCCCCCTCTCCCAGGACTTAAGCCCTCACCTGCACAGACTAGGTCGTCCTCTATCCCTCTAATTTTAGACTCTCAGCCTAAACCCTCCGACCCGAAAAGGAAGAGATCCTCTAAGGGTAAGGATCCCGTGGATGGGGGCGGATCCCATTCTTCCCTAGGGAAAGATGAAGCGCGCCGACCTCCTAAACAACTGAGAATTGGTAGCCAGCACAAAGGAAAAGAGATTGCTCAACGGTCCGAGCCCTAGGCCTGGCTGCCTGCTGCCATGCTCCATGGAAAACTTTTGATGGATGACGCTACGATCTGGGAATCCCAAGGAAGTGAGGGGGCCTGCGTAGCCGATGCACTGAAGAGATCCCTCCTTCTCCCCGTCGACATGGCTAAACTGGGGAGCATGGATGGGCCAGAAGTTGCTTACAACCTCAAGAGATACCTGGGCATGGTAAGACCTCTGATACTTGTTTTTTTATTTGAATTTTAATGCCTAGCATCACCCTTCTTCTTTACAGCGCATTTGCTTCGGTTGGCAGGCCATCTAGGCTGTTTTCAGGTTGGAAGAAGAGGTCGACGGCCAGAGTAACGCTCTGGCGCAAGAGCGCGACAAGTTCTTAAAGGCTGCAAGTACCCTTAAGAGATCTAAGGCAGATCTTAAGAAGGTGATCGGAAGTCTGGAGGAGATGACAAAGGATAGAGATAGAGCGGCCTCAGACCTAGCTGCAGCTACGAAGCAAGCTGAGGATCAGACAAAGCGCTTGCAGGATGCCGAGGGCCAGCTGCGGGCTGCCAAAAAGGACGTCGCCGATCTGAAGAAAAAGTTGGCCGAAGCGATTGGGGCAAAGGGTATTGCCGAGTATGCCAGAGACGAGGCCGTGAGGGCCAAAGACAAGGCTGTATTTGCAAGGATACACGCTAAGCGTTCCTTAGAACAGGCAGAGGAGGAGGCCTTTGCTGAGGGGGTCGCTAAGACTGAAGCTACCTTCAAGGCTCAGATCCCTGAAGTATGCAGGCGCTTTTGTTCCCAGACTTGGAATGAAGCCCTCAACTAAGCGGGAGTTAATGTCTCATCTGACCTTAGGAGGGCAGAGAGAATATATTATCCTCCTGCAATTCGCGAGGTTACCTCCATTACTTCCGAGGAGGAGTCTGCATTACCCACGGCAAGTGAAAGTCAGACCAAGACTGCCGAGGACACATCCTCAGCTGACAGACCTTTTGAGGAGGCTGAGCCCCATGGAGCGTTTGAGGGGGCTGGAACCGATGGTCAAGAGGTGCCCCAAGGTGGGGTGAGGCATCCTGCTGACTCCCGAGCCACCCCTACTGTCCCTCAGATTTCTCCCACCGTGGAAGGGTCCTCTAAAGTAGCCCCTCCGAATCAGGGTTCCTAGGTGTTTCAATAGGCTCCTCTAGACAAACTGCCTACGGAGTTGGGGGTAGCGTAGGACACTCTTATTTGTTTTCTTTTTCACTTCATTTTTACTTTTTGGCTTGGCAACATTGTAACGAGAACACATATTTTCTATTTGAAATATATATTTAATAGCTTACTTTTAATTTCTTGATTGATGCTTCCTCTTGCTTGTTATACTCTAATGTTTTGCTCAATATCTTGGTTCTGTTCTAGACTTAGTCTCGTGAGGCAATCAACTGTCCCTGAAGCGTGAATCCGAGGACGGTACCACCACTCAGTTCTATCTAACGCTTTTGTTCTTCTGCAAATAGTTAGCTTTCCCATAGGCTTGCGTAGATCAATTCTTCCCTCGTGTTTTGCGTAGATCAATTCTCACCAACTTCCACTCCCTATATAAGGCTATCAGGAGGGAGGTGTCTTCCTTCACTTCATGAATCTTCTAACAAAACAGGAAACATGTCCTCCCAACTTTTCGAACTTCTTCAATAACCCTGTCAGACTTGTGATAAGAGTTTGGAGAAATGGGACAGCCCCAGATGGGAGTGAGGGTATACAGGCTAAAGGCCCTCCTCCCTCGACCGAGAGCCGTTGCGGCAATAGTCCGCGTCAGACTTCTGGCGTGGCAAAATTTGGGCATCACCTTGATTGTGCCGTGCAAGGCAGGTAGGAGGGAGGTCCCTGAAGTACATAACGCTCTTCTCTGGGGCGCATTCCTGCCAGCGGAGACGGGCAAGATTACGTCATGTTTGGTGCCCGAGTGTTGCCGTCTCCAACTGCTAACCGCAGTGGGGCTAGGAGAGAATCAAGGGAACATCATAAGGAGGGGCCGCCAGGCGCCCATGCGTCTACTCCTCTCTTGTCGCTGGCACCACCGCACCGGCCTAGGAGTTGTTGGTAGCCTTGAAACAGGCCTGCCTCAGCCCCATTCCCTCTATTTAGCTTTAGGTCTGGGCCGTCTGGGCCTCTGTTTGTAGCCTTAGCTTTAAAACATGCCTGTCTGAGCCTCTGTTTGTATCTTGTATTTCTTTTTCATTTAATAAAATAATGCGATGCTTCATCTCTTTTCCTTTGAATCTTCTACCTTTCTGCAAAAGTTTATTTATTCATTCATTTATATATTGTTTTTTTTTTTTTTTTTTGGTGGCGCTTCCTCGTTAACCTTCCGTAAACTAGCTATTTAGGAATGATCGTCCGTTGCGCCTGTTAGTGCACAAATTCTCCCCACAGGCAGCGCCAATTGTAGGGACTCAATTTGGATTGGACCCAGAAAAAGGATGGGAATCTAGCCTAACAAGCCCAAACAATACATTTTTAGTGAGTGGGATGAAGAATTAGACCCTAACAGACAGGCAACTCTAAAAACAAGAATTCCAACCCTTTGGAGGCCGAGGCATCCAGGCAGCTCCTTAAGGTTGCTCCTCGGCGCTCATCCGAGGAGCTTCCTTCCTTTCCCCCTTTCCCACCCCCCCCTTTTTTTTTGTTCTGTTGGGTTCTTCTTATATAGCCCCCTCTCCTTCTTCTCTTTCTTCCATCTGTTGGTCATCCATGTGCCTTCCTTCTGACCGTCCATCCCATCAGCTGTACTATCAGTACTCAAATGATTTACTGTGACCAAGGTTATCCAGTCCAGGAGTCACATCTCCATTAATGTGACCAGGGGTTAGGTGAGCGCATTTATTGTGGAGGTGACAACCTCTCCTAAACTCGTCTCCCCCCCCCCACCACTTGGGGTTAGTCTCGGTCTGCCGAGGACAGGGATATCCTCGGTGGGGGTTCTAAGAGCTTAGGCCTTCATACATCGTCTTCGTATAATACTTCTTCCTCGGCATGGGCCCTGGGCTAGATGTGAAGTGGGTCGAGGTTACCAGGCCCATAGGCCCCACAGTAACAAAAAAAAAATAGTAGAAAAATAAGTTAAATAGTGAAAAAAAAAATCTGAATTTTTAAGCCAATATCAAATGTAACCAAAAATAGAGTAATAGTCTAATATACTAAGATGTGAATGCTCTAAAAAATGTAAAAGTAACATAATTGAGAAAGAGAAACGAACGACCCCTCCGTAGACTTAGTTACGACATATGTACCAAAATATAAATATTTTAATCATCAACTAAGCCAAACTACTGTTTAATACGTTAATTTCAAAAAATACAATAAAATTTATAAATAATAATAAAAATAAATTAAACAGTAAATAAAAATTGACTTTTTAAGCCAATATCAAACGTAGTAATTATAAACTAACAAATTAATAATGCGTGCATGGATTCAGTGATTCACTAACAAAGGTCAATGAGAGGTTGCTGTCAAAAATGAAGATATATAATTTTTGTCGTCCATAATGCAACATACAACTATGAATATGATTGATGTAGCTAGCTAGCTTTTACTCGACACCAAGATATTCCAGACCAGACCGATCGATAATCGCATATACATGATGGATTCATATCCCGTGCAATACCTAGGGTATTGCACGGCGTGCAATAGCTTCAATCTCAACCGTTTATTTAATCCAACACATAAAAAATTGACACCTAATAAAGACAGCTCATCAATCCGTGTGACACCACCCTCTGCCCTTGCTCTTTTCTCTATTCTCTCTGCGTTTCAGCTACCAAAAAAAACAAAAAGAAATTCTCTTTCTTCAGATCTCTCACTATCCAAAATTCAAAAACTCTCTCACACCATTGCTGAATCTCCATGGCTACAGCTAGCAGCCACCGCGTCCCACACCTCCACTACTGGCTGTAGTTCTGGTCTTTCTCCTTCGGCCACTGGAGGTGCTATCGCCGGTGCCATCACCACTGGTGGCCGCCGGGTCCTCCTCTCTCTCTCTCTCTATATTGTCTTTTCTCTTTTATTTTTCTTTTTGTTTCTCTTTTTATTTGCCTTTTAGACAAGACCAAAACCCCTTTGACACTCATTTTGTTTCATTTTTTTATTAGTTTGATGAATAACATTTTGTTTCAGTTTTGATTAGCTTGATGAATGGGTTTTCTTGTTTGGATTTCTAGTATTAGCAATATCTGTTATTATTGGCATTTTTAAAGCTGGTTTTTGGGTGGGCATTGAAGATGTTTGTTGAAATGCTTCATAGAGTTTTACTTTCTCTCACTGTATTCTGCCCCCCCCCCCGAATCTACCATTCTCACCAAAAATTCTCAACCACCATTCTCAACTACCAACCCACCATTCTTCATTTCTCCACTATAAATAGAAGGCCGGGTTCAAAAAAAAAAAAAAAAACTCATCAAAAAAAATACACTGAGTCATGAAATGAAGATTTGTTTCTTTCAAATTTCAAGTCCTCCTTCTCATTTAGCCTCACTCACTATGGCTTCATCATTCTCAACACTCAGCAACCGATATCACTTCACCGTCAGTTTGAAATCAACCCTCCATGGTTCGGCAGAAACCCTCTTCACAGCATCATTGTAGTTTTGAGATCCAAACAAATTTTGTTTCTCCACCTAACAACCACCTTTGTCCATAAAGTTATTCATAACAAGGCCAGCATCGACCTTCCATGCTTCCGTAGATTTGGTTGGCCAGGACATCCAAGTCCAGCAGAGACACCAGTTCCTAATCTCAGGTCTCCTATAGTCTCTCTCCAATTGCTTGGTCTTCCAGCAGAGGCAGCGGTTCGGAACAAACAACAACTTGGCTGGTTTCTAAGACCAGAATCACAAGTTAGCTCCATCTTTCATTTTTTTGTGCTTTTCCAACAAGAAGCAGTAAAAGAAGATGGTAAAAAGTGTTGGGGTATCCTACAAATTGTCTTTCATCCAACACTTGAAATAACCTTCAAGGCACCAGCTCATCAGAGTTCAGCCTTTGGGGCTGGTAAATGGTCACCAGAGCCTTATTCCATGTCCCCACCACTATGGGACTCAAAGGTCATCGTTTCTGGTACCTTAAAACACACTTTCTGGAATTACTCCAACTTAAATTCAACTTGAAGTATTTTAGAATGAACTTTTCTGAAATTACTTCAACTTAACGTCTGTCAGTATGGTCCCATTACGCACGCACATTCAATGACTTACTGTCAGAACCCATGCAAACATACAGCCATCCCATTTTCAAAGGTGTATCTCCTAGAAACACCTACACCAGAGGGTTCCCGACATACAGGATCAGAACCATGGTGGCGTATGTTTCACCCATTCGCTTTGCTTCATCCCCGTCTTCTTCACCACCAACACCGTCATCTCCAGGATCCATAAGCTTCTGAAATTACTTCAACCTGGGTAAAACGATGACGCATGCGCACTCAACCACTTTCCCACATGGCCTCGCCGTAATCCGAAGTATACTCTTCTGATATAACTTCACCAGCGGTTCTTAAAAACACGAGGCTAGCCCCATGACTCTACGTGCCGTACCCATCCATCATCCTCACGTCTTCCCCATCTTCTACACCATGTGATCGCCGCCAACGATCCAGAAACACTCTTCTGAAGTTACTTCAACTTAACCTCTGTTGAGAAGGTTCGGTCATGCAAGTACATTCAAATACAGGCAGACCCCTTTTCGGTCTTACCAAATCCTTTCATATGGGTGGGTCTACTCCTCAGAAATTATCTCATCCTGCTGAAAGCTCTGCCACCTTCAATTACTTCATTTGAAGAGCCAAGAGTAAAAGTCTGTTTTCGAAACTCATTCCCACACCACGCTCTGAAACTGTGTGTGTGAACGAGTCTCGAGGGGCATTTGTAGACAGGAAAAATTTCCAGCCTATCACAAGCTGACACGTCACACTACCAAGCCCACAAAATACAGCCAATTACAAAGCACCACATATTGCTGCTAGGTTTTGCTATCACTATTCAGAAACCAACAGAAATTTGTCAAGTGTCATGCAAAGACCAATCACACATCATCGCACGTGTAAGCGATGACATAAGCAGTCTCGCACGTGTAAGCGATGACACAATCAATCAGCATGTGTAGGCGATGACATAAGCGGACCAATCAAGCGTTGCCACGTGTCACCAATCAAGTTCCGCCACGTGTCACTTACCTACCCCTAAACTCCTATAAATAGAAGCCTTCCTAAGGCATTTGAGGGGGGATGAAATCCAAGGAGGACCAGGCCATTGGAAGCACTCAGAAGTCCAGAAGCTCTGCCGGAACCAAGCTCTAAAGCCTCCAAGAACTTCAAGAACTTCAACTTCGAATACGAAGAACATTCGAAGGAAAATCATCCAAATCATCCGCCTAGATCCAAAAGTTTGCTGGAATCAAGCTCAAAAGCCTCCAGAAACATCAACAAACCACAAATCAGTGAAGCTCTACGGATCAAGCCTCTAAAGCCCCGAAGAACTTCCACCACAAACCTTCGAATACAAAGAACATTCGAAGAGGAATCATCCAAATCATATTCCTAAATCTCAAAGTTCACTGGAATCAAGCTCAAAAGCCTCCAGAAACTTCACAAATCACAAATCATTGAAGCTCTATGGATTCAAGCCTCTAAAGCACCGAAGAACTTCCACCACAAACCTTCAAAGACGAAGAACACACGAAGAACGTGAAGAACAAAGGATTTCTAACAAGCTCATAGCCAGAGATTCATTGTAATTCCGTTTCAACAATCTTCGATCCATCCTTCAACNGTTTCTTGTAAAATTTTGATGTATCAGTAGAAGTACTCACAAAGAAGAGAGACAAAGCATTAAAAAAAAATGAAAATAAGAATGGCGACTGTTTGTGATGTGCTAGCATAAGACCCAAAATTTTCCTAATGAACCCCAAAAGACACCCACATCAGCTTATGTATCTATAGGGCAAATCGGATTTTAACTACCGTGCTTGTGTAAATTTACAAGTTATTGTATTTATGCAAAAATAATTTTTTATTATTTCTTTGCTTATCCTTAGAAAAAGAAAAAGAGTGAATGATGATTGTTGTGGGTGAAGATATTGAAATAATTAAAAAAAATAAAGAAAATTAATATTTTAATGAAATAAAGTATCCAAATAGATAATTTGATGTGAGTCTTTGACAAGTGGTCAGGTAAATTTTTTTAAAATAAACAAGATTTTTATACTAAGAATCCATTTGGGAATAGTTTATTTAGCTGAAACTGAAAACTTTTTTACTGAAAGTATTATAAATAGAGCTAAAAAGTAGGTAAAATAGTACATTGAGATCCATGAATAATACTAAAAAGTACAATGAGATCCATAAATAGTAACTGTAAGGACTCAATTTGGATTGGACCCAGAAAAAGGATGAGAATCTAGCCCAACAAGCCCAAACAATACATTTTTAGAGAGTGGGATGAAGAATTAGGCCCTAACAGACAGGTAACTCTAAAAATAGGAATTCCAACCCTTTGGAGGCCGAGGCATCCAAGCAACTCCTTAAGGTTGCTCCTCGGCGCTCATCCAAGGAGCTTCCTTCCTTTCCCCCTTTTTTTTTCCTCCCCTCTTTTTTGTTCTGTTGGGTTCTTCTTATATAGCCCCATCTCCTTCTTCTCTTTCTTCCATCTGTTGGTCATCCATGCGCCTTCCTTTTGACCGTCCATCCCATCAGCTGTACTATCAATACTCAAGTGATTTACAGTGACCAAGGTTATCCAGTCCAGGAGTCACATCTCCATTAATGTAACCAGGGGTTAGGTGAGCGCATTTATTGTGGAGGTGACAACCTTTCCTGAACTCGTCTCCCCCCCACCACTTGGGGTTAGTCTCAGTCTGCCGAGGACAGGGATATCCTCGGTGGGGGTTCTAAGAGTTTGGGCCTTCATACATCGTCTTCGTACAATATTTCTTCCTCGGCATGGGCCCTGGGCCAAATGTGAAGTGGGCCGAGGTTACCAGGCCTATAGGCCCCACAATAGCCCCTCAAAATCCTGCTATCCGTACCTGCGGACGGGGAGGAGGGTTTTGATATCCCTGGGCCCTCCATATGATTCACCCAACCTCAGCCCACGTCAGCGTTGGAGCCTTTTCGCCTACCCGATGTTCGTTTCAGGCGTTTCAAGGCCTAATGTGCGCTCGCATTAAATTCTAGCGGCTTCACATTTCCCACTTCCTACGGTGTGATGGTAATCACTCGACAGGGATTTCCTGCTTTTATGGGCGGGAAGTTATAGTTGGTTAACTTAAATTGGAGGTATAAATACTTGTTTGATCCGTTTGGCATTCTTATTTGCGTATTCACTAACTTCGATGCACGTACTGTGAATCTGGTTTAATTTCCACACCGTCTAGCGCCCTTTTCCAGTGTCGAAAGCCTGTTCGAGGAGAATCTCCCTATTTCTGTAAGTCTTCTCCCCCCCGCTAGCACAAAGTTTTCTTTGATTCTTCTTTCTCTTTCCCTCTTTTGAGTCCTTTAGCCGTTGCTAGGGATGGGGAAATTTAAGAAGTTAGTTAAATCTGAAGAGATGATGGAGAAATTTGTTGTCGATTATGGGATACCCCGTAATGTGGGCTTGAGGTATTGTAAGGAGGGGGAGTGGTACGCTAAAAGGAATGAGGGCGAAGTTGTGATTCCCATGGTAGCTTTAGTAGAGGGAGGCATGAGAATCCCTATGAGACCAATGATGAGAGATTATCTCACGCATTTTCGGCTGGCCCCTACCCAGTGTGCCGTTAATGTGTTTAGGATATTAGGGTGCGTAGATGCCTTGAATGAGAAGATGGGGTTGAGGTTAACCCATCATGATGTGAATTGGTGCTACAATCTTCAGCACCTAAAAGGGAAATCATATTACATGAAGACACGATAGGGTTCGGCTCATCCAATGCCTCCCCGATTCTAGTAAGGGTTTGACTTAAGATTTCCTCATTGTATCAGGGGAATGGCACGATGGTCTCCACTGTCCAACAGTAGAGGGAGAGCCAGGTAGGGTACCCGAAGTAGGAGGCGGTCTAGATTCTTGTATTTTTTCTTTGTTGTATATCTGCTTTGGTTGATTGATCATAGGAGTTTTGTTTCTCCTTCTGCAGATCCTCACGCCTTCGCGCGTCATTTTCATATAGTCAACAAGGAGGACTTGGAAACCGTTCTTAGGGCAGAACTTTTTCTGAACGAGGTCGACAACCAAGTTAGGGCCGCCCACAAGATCCTCGGATGCGATCTAGCCCAGAAGTTGTTCCCAGACTCAAAGTATGTTATCAAAGCTCGTGATCCTCAGCTCAGGAAAATCACTGTGGTAGAGGATGATTTTTGTATTTTCCGAAGGATCCCCCATTCCGAAAGGCATTCCATTGGCAGGTTCTTCCTCTTCTTGTAAAGCGACAGAGACCGAGGAAGGGAGCTCGGAGAAAGGCGACGAAGTGGTTAAAATAAGTTCGTCTGAGGACGAATTCAGTGTGTTTAACCAAGTTGAACAACCCGAGGATCCTCCTGGTAATCTAGGGGACCCCCACTTGTCCGAAGCCAATCTTCAGCCCCCGAGGGTTGGTGCCCAAACAGAGATGGGTCTTAAGAGATTGCCTCAAACTAGTCTTCTTGATCTGCTTGAGGGCAAGTCTGAGAAGAGTGTACCAAAAGAGCTACAGCCCAAGCCCCCTCTCCCAGGACTTAAGCCCTCACCTGCACAGACTAGGTCGTCCTCTATCCCTCTAATTTTAGACTCTCAGCCTAAACCCTCCGACCCGAAAAGGAAGAGATCCTCTAAGGGTAAGGATCCCGTGGATGGGGGCGGATCCCATTCTTCCCTAGGGAAAGATGAAGCGCGCCGACCTCCTAAACAACTGAGAATTGGTAGCCAGCACAAAGGAAAAGAGATTGCTCAACGGTCCGAGCCCTAGGCCTGGCTGCCTGCTGCCATGCTCCATGGAAAACTTTTGATGGATGACGCTACGATCTGGGAATCCCAAGGAAGTGAGGGGGCCTGCGTAGCCGATGCACTGAAGAGATCCCTCCTTCTCCCCGTCGACATGGCTAAACTGGGGAGCATGGATGGGCCAGAAGTTGCTTACAACCTCAAGAGATACCTGGGCATGGTAAGACCTCTGATACTTGTTTTTTTATTTGAATTTTAATGCCTAGCATCACCCTTCTTCTTTACAGCGCATTTGCTTCGGTTGGCAGGCCATCTAGGCTGTTTTCAGGTTGGAAGAAGAGGTCGACGGCCAGAGTAACGCTCTGGCGCAAGAGCGCGACAAGTTCTTAAAGGCTGCAAGTACCCTTAAGAGATCTAAGGCAGATCTTAAGAAGGTGATCGGAAGTCTGGAGGAGATGACAAAGGATAGAGATAGAGCGGCCTCAGACCTAGCTGCAGCTACGAAGCAAGCTGAGGATCAGACAAAGCGCTTGCAGGATGCCGAGGGCCAGCTGCGGGCTGCCAAAAAGGACGTCGCCGATCTGAAGAAAAAGTTGGCCGAAGCGATTGGGGCAAAGGGTATTGCCGAGTATGCCAGAGACGAGGCCGTGAGGGCCAAAGACAAGGCTGTATTTGCAAGGATACACGCTAAGCGTTCCTTAGAACAGGCAGAGGAGGAGGCCTTTGCTGAGGGGGTCGCTAAGACTGAAGCTACCTTCAAGGCTCAGATCCCTGAAGTATGCAGGCGCTTTTGTTCCCAGACTTGGAATGAAGCCCTCAACTAAGCGGGAGTTAATGTCTCATCTGACCTTAGGAGGGCAGAGAGAATATATTATCCTCCTGCAATTCGCGAGGTTACCTCCATTACTTCCGAGGAGGAGTCTGCATTACCCACGGCAAGTGAAAGTCAGACCAAGACTGCCGAGGACACATCCTCAGCTGACAGACCTTTTGAGGAGGCTGAGCCCCATGGAGCGTTTGAGGGGGCTGGAACCGATGGTCAAGAGGTGCCCCAAGGTGGGGTGAGGCATCCTGCTGACTCCCGAGCCACCCCTACTGTCCCTCAGATTTCTCCCACCGTGGAAGGGTCCTCTAAAGTAGCCCCTCCGAATCAGGGTTCCTAGGTGTTTCAATAGGCTCCTCTAGACAAACTGCCTACGGAGTTGGGGGTAGCGTAGGACACTCTTATTTGTTTTCTTTTTCACTTCATTTTTACTTTTTGGCTTGGCAACATTGTAACGAGAACACATATTTTCTATTTGAAATATATATTTAATAGCTTACTTTTAATTTCTTGATTGATGCTTCCTCTTGCTTGTTATACTCTAATGTTTTGCTCAATATCTTGGTTCTGTTCTAGACTTAGTCTCGTGAGGCAATCAACTGTCCCTGAAGCGTGAATCCGAGGACGGTACCACCACTCAGTTCTATCTAACGCTTTTGTTCTTCTGCAAATAGTTAGCTTTCCCATAGGCTTGCGTAGATCAATTCTTCCCTCGTGTTTTGCGTAGATCAATTCTCACCAACTTCCACTCCCTATATAAGGCTATCAGGAGGGAGGTGTCTTCCTTCACTTCATGAATCTTCTAACAAAACAGGAAACATGTCCTCCCAACTTTTCGAACTTCTTCAATAACCCTGTCAGACTTGTGATAAGAGTTTGGAGAAATGGGACAGCCCCAGATGGGAGTGAGGGTATACAGGCTAAAGGCCCTCCTCCCTCGACCGAGAGCCGTTGCGGCAATAGTCCGCGTCAGACTTCTGGCGTGGCAAAATTTGGGCATCACCTTGATTGTGCCGTGCAAGGCAGGTAGGAGGGAGGTCCCTGAAGTACATAACGCTCTTCTCTGGGGCGCATTCCTGCCAGCGGAGACGGGCAAGATTACGTCATGTTTGGTGCCCGAGTGTTGCCGTCTCCAACTGCTAACCGCAGTGGGGCTAGGAGAGAATCAAGGGAACATCATAAGGAGGGGCCGCCAGGCGCCCATGCGTCTACTCCTCTCTTGTCGCTGGCACCACCGCACCGGCCTAGGAGTTGTTGGTAGCCTTGAAACAGGCCTGCCTCAGCCCCATTCCCTCTATTTAGCTTTAGGTCTGGGCCGTCTGGGCCTCTGTTTGTAGCCTTAGCTTTAAAACATGCCTGTCTGAGCCTCTGTTTGTATCTTGTATTTCTTTTTCATTTAATAAAATAATGCGATGCTTCATCTCTTTTCCTTTGAATCTTCTACCTTTCTGCAAAAGTTTATTTATTCATTCATTTATATATTGTTTTTTTTTTTTTTTTTTGGTGGCGCATCCTCGTTAACCTTCCGTAAACTAGCTATTTAGGAATGATCGTCCGTTGCGCCTGTTAGTGCACAAATTCTCCCCACAGGCAGCGCCAATTGTAGGGACTCAATTTGGATTGGACCCAGAAAAAGGATGGGAATCTAGCCTAACAAGCCCAAACAATACATTTTTAGTGAGTGGGATGAAGAATTAGACCCTAACAGACAGGCAACTCTAAAAACAAGAATTCCAACCCTTTGGAGGCCGAGGCATCCAGGCAGCTCCTTAAGGTTGCTCCTCGGCGCTCATCCGAGGAGCTTCCTTCCTTTCCCCCTTTCCCCCCCCCCCCCCCTTTTTTTTTGTTCTGTTGGGTTCTTCTTATATAGCCCCCTCTCCTTCTTCTCTTTCTTCCATCTGTTGGTCATCCATGTGCCTTCCTTCTGACCATCCATCCCATCAGCTGTACTATCAGTACTCAAATGATTTACTGTGACCAAGGTTATCCAGTCCAGGAGTCACATCTCCATTAATGTGACCAGGGGTTAGGTGAGCGCATTTATTGTGGAGGTGACAACCTCTCCTAAACTCGTCTCCCCCCCCCCACCACTTGGGGTTAGTCTCGGTCTGCCGAGGACAGGGATATCCTCGGTGGGGGTTCTAAGAGCTTAGGCCTTCATACATCGTCTTCGTATAATACTTCTTCCTCGGCATGGGCCCTGGGCTAGATGTGAAGTGGGTCGAGGTTACCAGGCCCATAGGCCCCACAGTAACAAAAAAAAAATAGTAGAAAAATAAGTTAAATAGTGAAAAAAAAAATCTGAATTTTTAAGCCAATATCAAATGTAACCAAAAATAGAGTAATAGTCTAATATACTAAGATGTGAATGCTCTAAAAAATGTAAAAGTAACATAATTGAGAAAGAGAAACGAACGACCCCTCCGTAGACTTAGTTACGACATATGTACCAAAATATAAATATTTTAATCATCAACTAAGCCAAACTACTGTTTAATACGTTAATTTCAAAAAATACAATAAAATTTATAAATAATAATAAAAATAAATTAAACAGTAAATAAAAATTGACTTTTTAAGCCAATATCAAACGTAGTAATTATAAACTAACAAATTAATAATGCGTGCATGGATTCAGTGATTCACTAACAAAGGTCAATGAGAGGTTGCTGTCAAAAATGAAGATATATAATTTTTGTCGTCCATAATGCAACATACAACTATGAATATGATTGATGTAGCTAGCTAGCTTTTACTCGACACCAAGATATTCCAGACCAGACCGATCGATAATCGCATATACATGATGGATTCATATCCCGTGCAATACCTAGGGTATTGCACGGCGTGCAATAGCTTCAATCTCAACCGTTTATTTAATCCAACACATAAAAAATTGACACCTAATAAAGACAGCTCATCAATCCGTGTGACACCACCCTCTGCCCTTGCTCTTTTCTCTATTCTCTCTGCGTTTCAGCTACCAAAAAAAACAAAAAGAAATTCTCTTTCTTCAGATCTCTCACTATCCAAAATTCAAAAACTCTCTCACACCATTGCTGAATCTCCATGGCTACAGCTAGCAGCCACCGCGTCCCACACCTCCACTACTGGCTGTAGTTCTGGTCTTTCTCCTTCGGCCACTGGAGGTGCTATCGCCGGTGCCATCACCACTGGTGGCCGCCGGGTCCTCCTCTCTCTCTCTCTCTATATTGTCTTTTCTCTTTTATTTTTCTTTTTGTTTCTCTTTTTATTTGCCTTTTAGACAAGACCAAAACCCCTTTGACACTCATTTTGTTTCATTTTTTTATTAGTTTGATGAATAACATTTTGTTTCAGTTTTGATTAGCTTGATGAATGGGTTTTCTTGTTTGGATTTCTAGTATTAGCAATATCTGTTATTATTGGCATTTTTAAAGCTGGTTTTTGGGTGGGCATTGAAGATGTTTGTTGAAATGCTTCATAGAGTTTTACTTTCTCTCACTGTATTCTGCCCCCCCCCCCCTTTTTTTTTTTTAAATGCTAAAACTGTGATGCTATGTGTACGGAAATTAGATTTTCAAGTTAGTGTGTTATCTTTGAAAACTTATCTCAAGCAAACAGTAGATAAATTATTCTCATAAAATCTATGATTTTGTATTCAAAATAGCACAAAAATGAAAAACCATTTATTTGTTAACTTCATTAAGTAGTCTCTTGGCTGCCTAAGCTGTTTGAGCAAATATCTAATAGGTGAGTCTCTCTCTCTCTCTCTCTCTCTCTCTCTCTCTCTCTCTCTCCTCTCTCTCTCTCTCTCTCTCTCTCTCTCTCTAATATATTCTGATCACATGGCTCATGCAGCCTTTCTATTAATTGTCACAAAAGAACAAAGGATTTCTAACAAGCTCATAGCCAGAGATTCATTGTAATTCCGTTTCAACAATCTTCGATCCATCCTTCAACAATCTTCGATCCATCCTTCAACCAAATTGAAGGATACTTTGTGTTCAAGTGAAAATCACATTACCACAAATCCAATTAACAAATCTTTCAAGGAGATCGAATCAGAGGATAACTCTTTTGTAATTACAGAGAATTGTACCACACATTCGTCAATACAAATTCACATTTGTGACACTATTTTACTTGTTTGACTTATTTCGAACCGAGAAATTTAGTCGTCCACAACATGATTTATAGTTTCTAAACTTCTATGTCATCTTTGTCAACATATTAAATATTACTAAATTAACTTTTTATTTAAGAATAATACCTATGCAATTTATGAATTTATTTTAAAAGTCATTTTTAGTTAATTGAAATGATTTCTCTTAAAGGATTATTATGCTTATTTATGTTGTATTATTTTCTATTAACCTTATAATGTACTATTTTATATATTTTGTTTCAATTTTTAAGATATTTTTAGTAAATTTTGCTAATATTTACAAATTTAATATATTTATTTATATTTATATAATTGCTAATTAATTATGACGTCATCACGGTTCGACCCTAGTTCAACCTTGGTTCGACCTTAAAAACTTTAAACCTCTCCCTTTTACGGTTCAATGAACGGTCCGGGTCTCAAAACCTTGAATAAGAGGAGACAGGAACATGGTTATGATAAAATAAAAGGCCACAAATAAAAGAGAGAGTGAAAGTTACTTGAGTACGTGAGAGAATAATTTCTTACCAAAAAAAAAGGAGAACAATCTGTATATTTTAATATATGTCAATCGATGTATAAGAGACTGTCTTTCTATATATGCATAGGCATGTTTATGTGTATTACAAGGAATTTATATATATATATATATATATGAGCCTAGCTAGGAAAAATAAATTAAATAATGTAAAACTGTTGGATAGACTAAGAATATACACTAATTAACAAGCTAGGATTGAGTACTGTTGTTTTTTATTTTATTTTTTATTTTTTATTTTTAGAAAGGCATGTCCATTTTTACCTTTACAAGGCCATCACTTTCCACTCTTTATTTTTAACTACAGTATTTTTTTTTTCAACAATTAATCTTATATTTGGGCGTAGGGGAAACGAGAGAGAGAGAGAGAGAGAGAGAGAGAGAGAGAGAGAGAGAGAGAGAGAGAGAGAGAGAGAGAGAGAGAGAGAGAGAGAGACTTATCTGCTGTTCCCTATTTCTTCATTTAAAACATGCAACACACGTTAAATACGTGAAATGAAAATAGACATGGCAAAACGGGCGGGTCAGGTCGGGTTCGGTTCGGGTCGGGTCAATCGGGAGACTTATCTGCTGTTCCCTATTTCTTCATTTAAAACATGCAACACACGTTAAATACGTGAAATGAAAATAGACATGGCAAAACGGGCGGGTCAGGTCGGGTTCGGTTCGGGTCGGGTCAATCGGGTTGCGGGTCGGGTCGGGTTGACCCGTATTTTCAAACAATTTTTTTTTTTTTTTTCAATTTCAAAAAGACTAATATCAAACTAAAAAGATTAAGAAAGAAGAGCAACTCACATTGAGAGTGCAAAAGATCTAGATTTATATTTAACTTCCAACAGAAGCAAAACAAGATCTTGATTTAATGTATGGAACTTATGCTGTTAAGCACATTTTTTTCATATACAACTTACAAGCCTTCCACCGCCTTTGTCATTAAGTAACAACTCAAAATTTCTAACAAGCATCTTTTTTTTTTTTTTTTTTTTTTTTTTTATACCAAAAACAAGAAGTACAAAACAAACGACATTAAGATATACAAAGCTGATTCAACCAGCGTTAGTTCAAAGGCAGTAAAGTTGCCTGCTTAGCTACAATACTTATATAATTAACTAGCAAAAAGGGCACTAAGATCATTTTGTAGAGTAAGCCACATTGAACAAGAAAGTTAAGGTTAGCAAGCCTATTAGAATCCTGCCAATCCAAAGCTCTCTTGCTGTTAAGGGTTGTAAAAAGTCCTCCACAATCACTTAAAAACAAAATTCTTTGGTAGTTATAAACAGTTGCAGTGAGACTAGCTTCCACCACAGCTTCCAAAAGGCACCTTGTTGCAGTCCTAGCTAAACAAAAAAATAGAGTTTGTACCGTTTGTTTGTATAATACTATAATTGATTAATTCATTGTTTTGTGGCTGAAACGGAGTGGACTACAGCTAGCCTAGCAGCAAGCATAAGGGCATAAAGCATTGAAAGCGAATGGGATTTTATTTTTATTTTTAATGCTTGTGACTATTGACTTGTGACTTGTTAGAAAGCCTTCTGTCTGAGCCCTTGCCCCTTGGCCGGTTGGAAGTTGGAACTTGGCCCTTGACTAGTTGACTTGCCTTGTCACTTGTGTTTCACTGTTTTGTTTGTAGTGACTTGTCACTTGTGTAATTGTGTTTTGTTTGTAGTGACTTGAAGACTTCACTGACTTCTACTCTTGTCTTAGTCTTTGTCTACTGTCAAGTATTGCTTTATTAATTATTACTAGTTTTGATACTTTGTGCTTGATGTACAAAGTGTAATTAAAAAAAAAAATTGCAATTTTTTTAACGGGTCGGGTCACGGGTTATTCGGGTAGGTCGGGTTGATCCGAAAAAAATCGGGTCGGGTCAATTCGTTTTTACTTCGGGTTAAAAAACTGAATTCGGGTCAGGTATTTTTCGGGTCGGGTCAGAAAATTCTGACCCATATTTCCATGTCTACGTGAAAATAGAAATAACAACAGGTGGAGCCAGGAAGAGACACCCCTGCCATGGCCTTGATTACCAGCCTAAAAAAATTCTCCTGCACAGCCTGCCTAACACTAGTTTTTCTATAATTTCAACAACAAAACAATTAAAAAAATAACATTCACAAAAAATTTAAAAACTTTTTGCTCCACTACAACAACCATTCAATGTATGACAATTACAAATTGTCAATAAAAAAAAATAATGAACTTTACTATGTGAGTAGGCTTATATACACACACAAGAGACCACATATACTTAATCACTTATATAAAGTTATAAAAAATAAAATATAATAAACTGTTAATGGCATTTATGTAAATATCATTGGGACTGGGCAGCGCAAGCGGAGACCTATAGGCTATAGATTCAATGGGAATAAGTTGTCAGCCTTATACAGTACTATTTTCTAAATGATTGCAAAATTATCAAGTAAATTAGGTAAAAAATCATTTAATAGGATTACGTATGGTATAGGAGTAAATTGAAATATTTCGGGGTGACTTTGTCAGTGAAATTACAGTGATATATGATACAAAGTATTTTTCCAAGGTATTTCTAATCAACAAAAAAGCAAAGAAACGAGAGTACCGCCTGTCTTTTTCATAAAATTAAGTGGATAATAAATATGAGCGAATAAACACTACCAAACATGAACAAATCATTGGATATGATATGGGGTAGCTTATCAAACGGATTGTGATTCAAGTGGTGCATAATAATCATTTCCCACTCCCACCATGAATCTTTAATTTTTCCCAAAAAAAAAAAGGTTGTTGTTGAAGTTTAAGGTAAATAATTTGATGAGAGAGATTAGCTAGATACATGGAAATGATAGACTCCCAAAGTCCAAAAGTCTCTTCGCGTGATGTGATGGGATGCGGTAGTACCATATGCGTAATGCACTATTTTCACTCCACAACTTAGCACAGGGGGTTCTGAATCTTATCTTCCCAATTATAATATCTTAGCGAGCACAGAAACAATGTCAAAAACTAGCAATTATATGATATCTCACGCCATAACCAATTTGCCAGACATATTCGTAAATTACTATATATTCAACTTTTAATTTATTACCTAATGCTTATTTTGTTGAAATTAAATTTTTTTTACTGAAAATATTATAAATAAAGATAAAGTTAGCTTAAATAGTACAGTAAGACCCATGAATAATAGTAAAAAATGTAGTAGGGCTCATAAATAATAGCAAAAATAAATTGTCTACACTCTCATCTTGTGGGGTTGATTTTTTTTCTTTTTTTTTTTCAATGTCTCAGTTTTGGAGTTTTTAAGGTTCTAGATTGCTCTACAAAAGTCAATTCCTTCTTGGTTAATTTTCACAGATTGGGCTTTATTGTATTTTTTTAAAATTAATTTTAATGATGGGTTTTAGGCATGTAAGATAATGTTGTTGGATTAAGGTTTGGTTGGGCTAATTTGGGAGTTTGGAGTTTAACAATAGCTGTTCTGTTGATGTTTGTTTGTGTGTTTTGATTTTTTTTTTTTTGTTTGCCAAATGCAAGATTGTATCTGGGTTTCTTTAAAGCTGAACTATGTTTTAATTTAGTGTGGTTAATATGCTTACTAATTAAATAGAAAGTTTTTAGAATGTAGTTTTTACTAGTTATTGGTATTTAGATACAATGTACCTTTGGTCTGAAATTGTCTCATGGATTCTGCCAGAAAAGGGGGGAAAATAATGAAATAAGAGAATAAGACAGTTGTGTAAATGCCATACTGGTGAAGCCCAAATATCCAATTATGTTTCTATTTGATTTGTTGGATTGTGTGATTTAAGGGTTTATACTCTATTTATCATCGATGGTTTACCAGAAAAGGGAGGAAATGCATTTTGGATTCAAAGAAGATTCAAAGAAGTAAGATTTTGGATGAATTAACAGTTCTAGGTTTATACTCTAACAAATGAATGAATAATTAGTGGAGGGCTATTTTTGTTGTTGTTTCCCTCTTCTTTTTTTTTTTTTTACAAGTATTGTTGTTGTTAATAATAATTAGTTACATGCAGCATTATATTTCATTTATATTACATTTTTCTACTTTTGATTTTGTTTTTGTTTCTTTTTTGTTATGTTATGTAAAGTGTCCAGCATTATATTTCATTCATATCAACTTGTTTTTTACTTGTCGTTGTCCTTATATACTTGTTTTTATTTTACACTTTGACAGTTGAAATGGCAAGGCGAAAATCAAATTTGCACACGCGTTCCAAGAGCGTAACCGTGGAAGGAGCTTCTATAGAACATGTGGATGAAGAAACGAACCAAGAAATGCATAAAGCTTCTACGCAAGGTATGGGCTTACAACTTGATATCAAATTTGCTATCAGTTTGCTTAAAAATTCTATTATAAATAAATAAATAAAGGAGCAGCCTCTATGTCTCAGCCCCTGCCCTATATGTCTCATGATGGTTGTTGTCTATTTTTATATATTTTTTAAATGTCATAGTTTTATTTGTTATGCCTGTATGCATGTTGAAACTCTCAAGTTCTATAGTTAGGTTCATGCTAATCATTTAATTGCTAATCAATACAATCATGTTCAAGTATGTTATTCAAACAATAATAGTATCAATCATGGTTGCAAATTTAATAAGCAAAACACATATCCATGCCTTCTCTCTAATCCACCAAGATAGTTGAATTTTTTTAAAAAAAAAATTCTTAAGTTGAATTTAAACTGAAAATTCAATTCCATTTTATTTAAATTGATGCTAATTTCTTAAGTTGAATTTTCTAATATTATGCCCCACCATCTACTAACTAGTAAACAAGAAGATAGAGAAAGAAAAGACCTTTGTTTACAATTTGTTTTTTTTATTTTTGTTGGGTTCTCATTGTTTATCTTTGTATTTGTGTGTTTTTAGATAAATTAGCCATCTTTAATGAGAAATCCTCTGTATATAGCTAATATAAGGGTCTTTCTAGGTTGGTTTGCTTTTACTTAATCTTTGTGGGGTTCTAATTTTTTAGAGAGATATTTATCTGCAACTAGTTTGTATTGTATGTGAAATTCTCATTGTATCATTTGCAAGCAATTTCACCTATAAATTTTTTTGATAATGCTTATATGGGTGCCTTTTATTTTTATTGGGTTTTCATTGTTTATCTTTATATTTGTGTGCTTTTATTTTTAGTTTTTATTTTGATCTTTGTTGCTTCCTAATTGTTTAGATAGGTATTTGTCTGCAGTTAGTGGAATTAGCTTATTGTGTGTGAAATACTCATTATAAATTAAGAAAATAGTTACTTTTTTCTTTGTTTGTGGTCTTATCTTATCCATAAAGTGATTATGAGGAACTGATTGAACTGGAAAAAAAAAAAAAAAAAGAGTAAACATTTTGCTTGTTTTTGTTGTTTCGGAAGTGATAACAATTAAAATTTTAACATTTGATGAGTGTCTATGTTAAAAGTCGTGCCAATTTTTTCTAGTAATGCATTATTTAAATTTCAGATGTGCAGCCACCTATACGTGCCACTCGCAGGCCAAGCAAGTACTTGGATGTTTGGGATCTTCCCGACAACCAAGTAATTGACTTGCCACTAAATAGTATGCATCAGTTGGTTGATGAGGAGGCAAGGGCTTTCACTGGTTTCTAGGGGACGATTGCGTGGAAACCCCACATGTGCCCAATTAGATATTTGAGTTGGAAGGACATGCCAAAAGAACTTAAAGAAGAGTGTTGGCGTCTTGTAGAGGTAAACCAGGAACTTATAATACTTGTAATTATGACATTTTAGCATGCTTGTTGTAGTTCTAATTCTAACTCAACTATTTGATTGTAATTTGCTAACTCAACTATTTGATTGTAGCGAAAATACGCTGCCCCTAATAATCCTATTGCATATGCGGGTTTGAAGATATTTACCTTACAAAAAATTGGGAAGGCTTGGAGGGATCACAGGTGCAGGCTGAAAACAGCTCATTACATACCGCATCCAAGAAACAAAACACGGGTGAAGAGCAACGGAACCAGGGAATGCATGCCAGAAGATTAGGATATTCTTGTTGAACATTGGCATATAGAGGATGTAGTGGTATGTTCTTTTTAAATCTTTTTTTTTCTTTTTTTGTCTTAAGATGTGCTTAATCTGTGTTTTTGGTTTTCATTACTACCATGTTGGTACTGTGCTTTGTTTCTTTGGATATGTTGTTCTTTGGTTGCATAAGCAACTGGTTGGTGAGTTAGTTTTATCCAGGAATTGAAATTTTTGCGTATCCTTTTGTGGATTTGATTGTTTTGGCATTATTGTTTGGTGGGCTCAGTTGTCTTTGTAAAAGTGTGAATCCTTACATAGCATTTTCATAGTTCAATTTTCTTTGTAAAAGTGTAAATCCTTACATAACCTCTTTTGTACTTAAATGTAGAATAGATTACAATTTACATCTATTTCTTGAACTAGGTTTTGCCTCAAAGTAGAGTTTTAATGGTTTATGCATAAAAATTTTAAGATGACTGCTTGATCATGGCATTTCATGTTTCGAATTTTACTTATTTTCTGCAATTTTTTTTTTTTTTTTTTTAAGAATTCCACAGCTGCCCAATTGTATATCTTGAGCTTGCTGAAATTCTTTGTTAAGAGGCAAGTTTTGTTTTACTTTTTAAAAAATATATATATAATAAGAACTTAGTGAAAGTGTGAAACTACATTAAGATCTCTATGAATAGTTAAAAAACTTTTCACATAAGGGTGAAGTGATATTCTAGTTAGAAAAACACATGTGATAAATAGCACATTTACTAAACAATGTTAATTTTCTATGATTTTTCTGTATGAATAAGGTTTTTTATTTTTATTTTTTATAACACGATAATTAAATTAGTAGAACACTTGTGGTTGTGTGTAAAAATGTAAGTCTGTTTGTTTGTTTTTGTATTCTTGGACTCCATAATTTTGTAGATAGAGTCAGAGAAGAATAGGGACCATCGTTCTAAACAGGAGGACTTACATATTGCTGGTTCATGCAGCTTTGCCGTGCATGCTGCAAAGAAGGTAATAAATATTATGACTAATATGTAAATGATTTGACTTATCTTAAGTTTATGTGGAACCAATATGAATCACTACATAAATATGTTGTTCATATTGCAGGCAAAAGCAGATGGACGTCCTGTAAAGCGTGCAACATTATATTCAATATTGCATACTCGTAAAGATGGAACTGCAGTTAATCCTGTAGTGCAAGCAAAAATGGTGAGTAATCCATTTTATTACATTAAATTTTATTACTGCCTGCTTTTGAGTTTGTATATGGGTGCTTAATGAAATGAAGGTTAACAAAGAAATAATATGGAGGTTAACAAAACAATAATATGGAGGCAGTGGCCTCCATTATTTGATTCATATTAATTTTATTTGTTAAGTGATTCTTTTGTTCTTTTTTGGCCTCCACTAGTGATATGAACTATAATATCTAAAAAAACTATGGTAGGTGGAACTTCTAAATTGTGGATTAAGCAAGTTAGGTTCTTTGATTTGTGTTTTTTTTTTTTTCCCCCTTGTTTTGCTAGAAACCAGCTGGCTTCTATGGAGAGAGAGCCTGCTATGAGGTTTTTTTTCTGAACAAGCAATCTATTATATTATATTTGTCCTTTTACATTATATTGCTATTTTTTTTTAATTAAAATTTTTCCTTGAAGAATTAAGATTTGGTGGTATCTTTGAATTTATTATTATTTAGATTCTGGTCTTCTAGTATATATTTTGCTTTGCATTCGCTTTATGCCAATCATAAAAAACTTGTTCTTGTTTATATCTTGTTGTCTTCTCTACATTTTGGTTAGAGGGTGAAATGGTGTTGGGGGTTGAGATCAATATGACTTCCAACCACCACAGAAATTAACACTGAGCCTTAATCTACTAGTGAATCTGGGGACATTAACTACTATTAGCACCACAACACTGCCCATTTTAAAATGAGTGAACATTCATTGAAAAGTAGATCCATTCAAATCACAAGTGTTTTTATGATAATATGAATTTTTTGGAGGAATTGCTACATTGAGGTTCAATCTTTGTATAGAGGGGTTTGGAGACATTTGGAGACATTTGGTGATAGGTTTGGAGAGTAACCTATCCTAGAAAGCTTTTGTTCTTTGGGTAGACAACTGTTTGTGTTCTCTACATTTGAACTAGAATTAATGTGCCTAAAATAGTTTAGGAGCTATTTGAGTGTTAGGAAGTGAAGTTTGGTCAACATAATAGCACTAATCTTTAGATCACAGTTTCACTGTCTTTTAGGGAGTATTTGGAAGAATAAAATAGTTGGGATTTTGAGGTGAAGCATATTGTTTCTTCTTTTTTGAGAAGCTTGTATCACTGGATGTGAAATTTTGTTAAAAAGGTTCTCTTTTAAGCTGTGCCAGCTAGATTGGAAAAGATACAAAGGAATTTCCTTTGGAGGACTTGCATTCAAATTTAGTCTAACTTGCATTTAAGACTTTTAAAATAACTTAGATATAATGGTGTCAGTCAAGATTAAATTTGAATGAAACCTACTGTGCTGTTTCTTTAAATAAATTATACTCAAACCTTTACCCTTTTATGCTGCATTGCAGAAATCCATTCCCCCCCCCCCCTGTCTCATATGGTGACTCACTTGAAGTTAATGATGATGAGATATATGAAATGTCATTATAGATTTTTAATTTACAATTGCAATTTTAGCATTGGTCGTAGAATTTGTAGCCTATAGTTGTTTTAAGCACTCTAGACTTACAGTTGCAATATTATGTAAACTTAGTAGGCTTTGCCATGCTCGTTGAATGAGCAGGCCTCTTTAGAAAGCATTTCATTGTTTACTGTTGTTACAGATTAAGTCCAAGATGCATAATATTATAGGATGTGTTTGAATGTGAGAAAAAGGCTGCACTAAATAAATTATTAGGATCAAGATTTATTAAAAATATTCGTATCTTTTCAAAGGTTGTTTGGACCTGAACTATGAGGCTTTTTTCTGAACAAGCAATCTATTAAACATATGGTTCTTGCCGGATATTGCACAAATCTTGTTGGTACTGCTATGCCATAATTTCAAATCTTATTTGTACTATTCATAAATGATTGCTCATTAAATGCTATTTAAAAATTGATCATTGAATTCATATATCAGGATAAAATGAAGGAGTTGTTGGTTGAACCTTCGAATCAATTGCAATCATCTGACACAAGTGGTAGTATTGCAAGGGCACCAGACGATGTGTGTGCCAAAGTGATGGGTAAGGAGCGCAAAGGTCATATTCATGGGGTAAGATTTGGTCCAAGCCCAAGTGACCGAAGTAGCAAGAGTGCTCTCACGGACCTTCAAATACGATCAAGTCAATCAAGGGATGAAAAAGTTACACAACTAAAGGTTTCCTTGGCTGAGATGCAAGAGAAATTGTCCTCTTTTGACGAAATGAAGGAAAGACTTAGCCAATTTGAAGAGATGGAGAAAAGAATGGCTCGCATGCTTCAACAAATGCAACAAATAACTTCATAATGCAATCAGGTTGGCATTAATGTTTGTTTAATTCCTTTGATTGGTTATTTTGGTATGCATAAAGATTTCTATCTTTAAATGTGGGTTTCGGGGTTTGGTTACAAGATGGCTAGTTCTCAAGTTATAGAATTCTTTGGTGTAATATGTTTGCAGTTTGAGTTCTTTGATTAAAGCAGTTATTGATCACTGCCACTTGAATACCTTGAGACTGCTCTCTATAAAGTTCCCAAATCTTAAAATCTTAACAACTCCAAATGCTAGGCCTTTTTCCTTTGGCTTGGTAGCTTTGTATGATACTGTTATTAATTGTTGTTGTTTGTTTTAATTTTGATTTGGTAGGAAATAACAAGCTTGATAATGAGCCAATTTTGTAGCATGATGTGTTTCAAGATGAGTTGTAGAGATTGTTGTCATGGTTGAAAACATAATTGATAGCACAATGATGGATTTGATAAGTTATACTTTTAAAAATAAATATATAGTTTCATACTTTGATGCATAGTTTAGTAAAATTTTGGATGGCTTTTTGTTAGTGTGTGATGCTGGCTTGTTTTTTTTTTGGTTGTTATGTAATGGTGAAGGATTTCTTTTTTCTTCATTGATCTTATCTATATATAGATCATTGGACTAGGAGTATGAAAATGCAATTGGAATACTTAAATGATGATGGGATTGATATTTTATGCTGAAAAACTCTTAGTTGGACACATACTTATGTTGATTTTTTTGTTGCTGTGTTTTTGTTATTTTGTGATGATGGTTTAAATTTTGGCTGTTATGGAATTGTGAGAACTACGAAGTCAGTGGTTTGAGCTTGAAACAATAAACCCAAATTCCCACCAAGAGCTTTGATTCAGTTAATTCCATTAGGAATAAAATTACTTTTAACTAAGTTACTTTTAATTAATTGCTGATGGTAGCAAGTACTTGGCTACACTGCACTGCACTTACACATGTCTAGATTCTTTCACTTGTATTTGAAGGACTTGCTCTTTCACATTTCATTGTCATGGCAGTCGTATTTAATACTTTTGTAGTACTATTTGTGCAGGTATAGTTCTTTGCCTTGGTTTTTATTTTATTTTTTATGTAATCACTTTAATTGCATTGGTTTCAATGTTGTGTCCTAATTACTGCCTTTTTTTTTTTTTTATTTTTTTTTTTTTTTTTGTTGTATGTAGGACGTTCCTCCGATCCTACAATCCCCAACTCTCCAAAAATTATCAGCCGCATCCCATCAACCAAGTAGTTCATAAACTTTATGTTGTGGACATTTTGTGTACAAAGAACCACATTTGAACTCTAAACACATTTTTTGCAAGTGTACAAAGGACCACATCTTTCTTTTGTTAATTTTATGATGATGGTTATAGACAAAGTTATGTAGTTGATAATATATTTCTATGTTAATATAATGTTGGTTTGGAGACATTTGTGGTATTGTCTTAGTGGAGCTAAAATTGTTACAGGTTATTTGTAATAGAAATGTGGTTTTAGAACCCAGGAGGGGAAAAAAAAACCTATAGCGGCAGGCAAAAACCGCCACTAAAGGACTAAAACTATGAAATAATTGGAGGCCTATAATGGCATTTTTGGCCTGTTGCTAAAGCCTCGCACATATAACTGTGGGCGTAACCGCCACTTAGGGGTGTACAAGGAGATACCAACACTGACAAAACCGGTCTAACTGCACCACCCCGCCCCGCTCAAAGCTCCGCCGAAGGTTTTCGGCAAGTAGTCGACGGCAAATCTTCAGTGCCGACGTTAGACTAATGCAACCATCAACGCTGAGATGTGCACATCGACAAAAACTGAAACAACCCGAGTGTGTTATATGTGTATATATATATATATATGTATGTATCTATAAGAAGAAGAAGAGGCCTAACGTTCTAAGAAGAGGCAACGTTCATCCATGAACACTGAACTAAAGTTACTGAGCAGGGACGTTCTTATCAAAAAGAATTTTGAATTCTTATCCATGAGTGTACACTGTATAGGCCTAACGTCTTTTATCAAAAAAAAATTGAATTAAAAAGGAAGTTGACGTATGAGGCTTAGTCCAATAACGTGTGGTCTAACTCTGAGTCTAAGACTCTAATAGGCAACTCTAGTCTCTAGTGTCTCCCACTTGCATCTTTTGAAAAAAAAAATATATATATATATATATGAACACAGTCATCAGCTACCTTCGTTTCTCTTCCAAACCCTAATCCCGCCGAAAAAAAAAAAAAAAAAAGTTTTTCCCTCTCAATCTCAGAATCTCAGGCTCTCACCTAACCATTTTTCTCTTCTTTTTTGCTCTCAGCCACAAAATGTTTCTTCCAAGCCCTAATCCCGCCGAACAATTAGCAGTGTTTCTCTCTCAATCTCAAATTTTCAGGCTCCCCACCTACCATTTTTCTTTTCTCTTTTGCACTCAGCCACATAATTTTTTTTTTCCATACCCTAATCCCGTCGAACAAACAGTAGTTTTTCCCTCTCAAATTCTCAGTCTTAGGCTCCACCTAACCTCCCTTTATATAAGAACACAAGCTCTCAGTCTCACTCTCAAGGCTCATCTCTGATTCTCAGTCTCACTCTCTCACAAAGAAAGACTTTCCTCTCAAGGTCTCATGAAATTCCTAATACCTAAGTCAGTCAATCTCATTTTCATCTTTGTTCTCCACCGTGGCTCTGCCACTATGTAGTTCTGCCTTTGGTAACCCTAACCCTAACCCAACCCCTCCTTTGTTTTAGTTTTATTTTATAGTCACTAAATGTTTGTTGTTAATTCTTTTTTTTGTTATTTTCTTGTAATTTCAGGGTTAATTTAAGAGATTCAACTTCAGCCTAGTAAAGGAATAAATCTCAAAGGTTTAAATAGTTCCTGGGTATTTTCTCATACTATTTATCTTTGTTTTTTAAGTTCACTATTTTTGATTTTTTTTTTCTTTTTTGTTTGATTTTGTTTTAAGAATTATTTTTTATTTTGTTTTTAGTTCACCATGATGTGTCGAACTTTCATGTTTGTGTTTGATTTTGCTTTTAGTTTTAGTTTTATTTTTTTTTTTTTTTTAAAAGTTCACTCATGTTGTTTGATTTTGCTTTTAGTAATTTGCTTATGTTTGTTTGCTGCTATTTGTAATGGTGTTAATTGTCATGTATTGCTTTCTACTCTCTACTTATCATTATTTTTTGGGATTGACATTGTAGGGATGGATTTTTTGTATATGATGATTTGGAGTTGGAGTTTTTGGCTGGCTGGTTGCAGAAATTATTTGTGGTTGAATTGCTGACTTAATCATAGAGAGGAGTGTTTGACTGCTTGGGCTGCTGCTAGTTGCTGGCTTGATGCTTCTTTGCTACTCTCTCCTTTATTTTTGTTTACTAGATGCACACATGACAATACAAGCACTGAACACACTTGGAAATTATTAGACTATTAGTCTTAGTAGACTGGACCGCCTCTATTTTTTGTGAAAAATATTTAGTTGTGTAGTGCACCAATTGTATATTCTGGTCCAACATCCATTATGTATATTTGTATAGTGCTTTTCAAGTACTACTTGACTATTTTGTAGTGCTGCACTATTACTCCTCCTTGAGGCGGTGCTACTGCTTATATCTGATGTAATTACTATAATAGAAATGTTAATGTTAATGTTACTGCCATGCCAGAATTCTCCTGTTATGGTTGAGCCTTGATACTTTATTATTGTGTGTTTGATTTAGAATGTTGTGACAAGTTTTGATTTATTAGTATGTATGTGTTAATGTGTTTAATAAACACTTGTTTAATTTAACAAGTTGAATTTAAGTTATATTATAGTTGAGACTTGAGACTTGATACTAATCTGGTGACAAGTTTGGAGTTGTCTTCTTCTGGTTGAAACTTGATAAAGAAAGGATTAGTTAAAAAGAAGTCAGTTAAAAAGTAGTCAAAATGGGCTAAGAATGCTATTTTTTTAAAGGCCTAAAAGTCCAAAGCTTAGAATAGTAATTTTTAAAAATTCAGCCCATATAACCGAACGAACCACACCGAGCTACTAAAATTAACTGCACCTTGTGTAGACCAGGTTTTATTTTCCAAAAGTGAGGCGGGTTAAGCATAGTGTAAAACCACACCTTATAGGCGTGGTGCGAAAAATCTCTTCAAAACCGACCAAATCGAACTGTGTACACCCCTACCACCACTAAAAGGCGCGTAGATTCTATTGTTTAATAAACCCTATAGCGACACTTACTGCCCACCGCTAAAAGTTGTCACATATAGTGATGAGTTTATCCCGCTGCTAAAAGGTCAATTGACCCGAATGATAGCCTTATGTGGCGGCGTTTTTCTGCCCACCGCAATAGGACAAAATCACCGCTAAATGGTCAATCTATTACGACGTTTTTGATACCGCCACAACAGAGCTATTGCAGCAACGCAAGGCTGGCAGGTGGAACTGCCGCAATAGTCCATTTTTTGTTAGTGAAAATATGTTAAAATATATTTAATATTTTTTAAATAAAATTTTAAGAAGTTATTCGCTGAACCCATAAAAAACTGCTGAACGCGCAAACGCTGAATGTGCACAAGCTTCCTTTAACAGGCTAGTACACAAGCTACCCAGCCGGATCTAGGTATCGTTTCGCTTGTGCTTCTTTCAAGAGGGAAGCATTTCGCTCCACTTCCGCTTGAGTACCGTACCCATTCTTTTTTTTTTTTTTATGGTCAGATTAAGCATTTCCTAAATATATCTGTGCTCCCCTTATATATATAGTTAGGCTCAAATAAAAAGGTTAATCTTTATCGGCCTATTGTTAACCTCTAGTCCATCTCTGAACCTTCGAATCTCTTCGCAGCTTCTTGAATGCCTCTTTCTACGTCAATTTCTTCTTCAATAGCCGGTCCTATTCTTCCAACAGCTAAATCTCGCCTGGTCTTTCNTATATATATATATATATATATATATAAAATGTTGTATAGCCGTTTGGGTTAGTGAGGTACAAACTATATAGTCATGTCATAAACTTGCCACTTGCGTTTTTTGAAAAAAAAAATTAAAAAAAAATAAAAAAATGCCGCATGGGTTAGTCATTTTTTGCCACTTGCGTTTTTTGAAAAATAAAAAAATATAATAATAATAATAATAATAAAAACGATGCTTGTCACTGACTCACTGTTTGAGTTAATACCATGCAAGTTATTTTTTTCCTCTTTTGATCTCAGCCACACATGTCTTTTCCCTTTTGTTGTTTCCCACTCAGCTACTCTTATTAGTCATTTCACCTCTTTACTCTCATTTCTCCTCTTCAGCTTTCACTCTTTAAACTTCTGCTCCTCTCAAGTCTCAGACTCTTAGTGTCTCACACTCTCGCCAGAACACAGTCATCAGCTACCTTCGTTTCTCTTCCAAACCCTAATCCCGCCGAAAAAAAAAAAAAAAAAAGTTTTTCCCTCTCAATCTCAGAATCTCAGGCTCTCACCTAACCATTTTTCTCTTCTTTTTTGCTCTCAGCCACAAAATGTTTCTTCCAAGCCCTAATCCCGCCGAACAATTAGCAGTGTTTCTCTCTCAATCTCAAATTTTCAGGCTCCCCACCTACCATTTTTCTTTTCTCTTTTGCACTCAGCCACATAATTTTTTTTTTCCATACCCTAATCCCGTCGAACAACAGTAGATTAATTAAGGTGAGGATGGCACGTGCTTATCATTGTTATCGTTATTATCCTTTGTTGCTAGCTACTATTTTTGTTCTTATAGGTTGACCCGGCCCCTAAAGTCCTCGCTCTTGTCCTCCCTCAACTAAGTGAGTGACCAAATTGACCATGCTTTAATTATTTAAGATAAAAAAAAAAATGGGAAGCCCACTATATATAGTGGGTTTGGTAGGTAGAGAACTGAAATTAGAAGATATGCTCTGACGTTAATACCAAAATGAGAATAGCTACCATAATCAAATTAAAAAAGATTGGCCCCAGCCAAAAAAAAAAAAAAAAAAAGAGAGAGAGAAAAAAAAAATCGTTTAAACTGAACTAACTGATTCCACTTATTGGGTAGCACTCATCACGATCGTATGGTGACTTCAATTTCTTGCTTAAATAAAATAACTGAGATTCTCTGTATGGTGAACTAATGTACCCGATTCTGGTGGGGCCTTTTAGGTCTATTTACATCTAATCAATTCTTCAAACAGATAACCCACGATTATTACTTACTTTCCATAATTTATTTATATATATTTTATTCGATCATTTTCCTTTTAATTGCCAAGTTTTGTTTTCTGTTGTATTTCCTTAATTTAATTAAAGTCGTTTAGTTGTATTTGGGACTACTTGTTACTTTGGCTATACCATATTGAGAAAGTTAATCAATCGTTGTTAGTCTTTGACTCTTTGTTACTTTTGATTTTTAAAAGGAAATATATATATATATATATATTTATTACTTTTGTTAAAAAAATAAAATAAAAAAAAAAGATAAAAATGTGGGCCATGTTGAGTTAATTTATAGTACGAAATTAAACAATGACAATCATTACCTCACCAAACGATACGAACTCATGTTCTCCACGCAAGAAAGATTGAATAGTGTGATAGTAACGACATATATTGCCTGAGGAAAGACATGCTGAGGAATTGGTTGGTAGTGGTAGTCCTTTTGGTTTTATTTAAAAATCAATGAGTTATAATAATAATAATACCATGAGGATTAACCCCACAAAAGTTCAAAATATTAGATTTGGTTTGTGTAATGTAAGATTTTTGTAACATTACATTGTTATAGGAATATAAAATTACATTTTTTGGTTTATTAATTATATCCCATCATAAGCATTATAATTTTACAATGAATTTCCACAAATAACCTTTTAAATAACTTAACAAAATTTTATATTTAAACAAAAAAAAAAAAAACCATAAAATTACCGAACAAGTTTGTAATCACTTTCCCCCACTTTCTCACCAACCACATAACTCAATCCTCCAAAAACTCTTCACCTTCTTGCACAATCTCACTAACCAAACAACTCAAATTCATACAACAAAAAAAACTAAGACAAATTTCTTTCACTTTCTTACAATCCAAATGGAAGAATATATAAAAAATTCTCCCTTCACCCATCTACCTTTCTTCATACCCAAACCTTGGCAACCCTCTTTTCTCCCAAACAAAATTCCAAGCCACTACCATCACAGTGACAAAGTTGCAGCATTAATATATTTATCAAGACAACCCTCACACACACATATATACACATGTTTTTTTATTATATCCACACACTTTTTTATTTGATAAGTTATATATATACACACACCCAAAAAAAAAAAAACTTAGTATTTTTAATCACAATTATGTTTGATGGCAATCTTTCATAAAATAAAATTTATTTTTACCATTTTAATAGTGAAATTCTTAAAAAGTTTCATTTTTTTATACAAATTATCAAATTTTATATTAAAGTACGTAAAAAATCTTTTAAATGAACTAACAAATTTTCAAAAACATAATTATCTAAAACTTGGAGGAAAAAGTTAAGTTGCCAACATATTTAAAGCTATCCTGCTCTAATCTATTATGTGACAACTAAAGAAATATTTCATATGTAATTTTAGTGACAATATTTTTTTAATGAGTCAATGACTTGTTAATTGCCACATAATAGGTTGAAAAAGATATAGATTAAAACATGTTTGGTACCAAACTTTATCAAATATTTAACAGATATAATAGCACATTTTACAATAAAAAATAGAATTGCAAAAAATAATATTATGTCTCTATAACTATTAAACCAATTTTTTTTTAAGTGCATCATTGGACTAAATCAAATAATTGGAGGGGCCAACTTTTATTTTTGTAGACTAAATTTTATAAACATTAAAATAATTATATATATTAAAAAAATTCAAAATTGGGGTGGGGGAAAAAAAAAAAAAAAAAAAAAAAAAAAAAAAAAAAAAAAACAACTCCTCACTTTCTAGCACAATCTCACTAACAAAAAATAAATCAAATTCATTAAAAAAAAAATTAAATAAGAAAAATTTCTTTCACTTTCTTACAATCCAAATGGAAGAATATATTAAAAAAATAAAAAATAAAAAATCTACCTTCACCCCTCTCTCTTTCTTCATGCCCAAACCTTGGCAACCCTCTCTTCTCCCAAACAAAATTCCAAGCCACTACCATCACTGTGACTTCAAACTAGAACAACAAACTTGTCCATGAAACCCCAACAATAACAAAGTGCAGGAATTTCTTAGACAAAACCTTCATTTTTGGCGAGAAACCAGATATGGAAGAAGAACGCTGCGATGAGAGTGAGTCAAGTGGACGCAGACTCTTAGGCCTCCTTCTACAATGCACCCATGGATGATCTCTACAAAAATCATTGAGCTTTCCTAACCTTACAAGTTTTCACCATAGAGAGACGTTAATGGAGTTTGATTTTAAGGCTTCGTTTGGGAGGAGAGAATGGAATGGAATGAAATGAAAAGAATAATTTTAGAATATTCTTTCCTTCCCTTGTTTGTAAGTTTTAATGGAGAGAATGGAAAGTCTATTACTTTATTTGGGAGTTTAAGTGTGAGGGAATGGAATGGGTAGGAAGGAATACTCATTCATCTTTATTCCCTTAAAATCTTAAATTTCCATTCCTCCAAAAATTGAGAGGAATTGGAGGGAATGAAATTAGATTTAATGAATTTTTTTTATTAAAACTCTCAAAATACCTCTATATATACAACTCTTTATTTTAAAATAGGGATCTAATAGTAATATTATCATAAAATGATTTCATTCCATTCCCTCCATGTTACTCCCAAAAAAGAGTACTTACATTCCATTCATTTTCATTCATTTATTTTAAAACATCCAATTAAGGTTACTTAATTCTATTCTATTACATTCTTTTCCAATACTTAAATACATTCTATTCTATTCCATTCCTTTTCCATTTCCTTATGATCATTCTATTCCATTCCCTTGTGAATTCTCAAAGGAAGCCTAAGAGAGATGGAGAGAGGGGCTAGGTTTGGATTTGATGAGAGAGAAGGGGCTAGGAGTTAAAAATAAATAAGGAAAATTTTATGATTAAAATGTATTGGAAAGGTCAATCTCTTCAACTAAATAAATTATAACATTCCCATAATAAATAGGTAATGTAGATTTTGGTAATGTGAGCTTTTTTATAGTCTTATATTATCGTAATCCTATATATGCACACAAAAACTGAACAAAATACCATAATTTTCACATTACAATAATGTGACTGTAATGTAATAAATGAACATTGGGCAAACCAAACACCCCCTTAAGATGAAGAAGGAATGCACATACAATTAATATATATATATATATATTATTGAATTAATACAAATTTACTAACCTACAAGTCATTTCACTAAATTATGTGTCATTTAGGACAATTCAAATATCGCTACGTAAATGACATATACGATTGAATCCAATTCAACATGTCATTTCACTAAACTGTGTCATTCATAATTGTGTTCACTCTAGGTTGCAAAACTACATCTCAACATGTCATTTCACTAAACTGTGTCATTCATAATTGTGTTCACTCTAGGTTGCAAAACTACATCTCGTGAAGTTTTAGCAAAGACAAACGACATTATTTGGAGCAAATTAGCCTGCTCCATTTTTGGTTCAACCGAATGACTAAACTTGAGTTTTGGATTGCTCCACAAATAATTCTAATACCACACACTTTATCACAACTATTTTAAGTGACAGACTGAGTGGTAGAGAAACAATGATAATTTCATATGATAGTGAGAGGTAGTTAATTATGGCCTGTCAATAGGATAGTTATGATGAAGTATGTGTGAAAATGTGTGATACTACTAGAATTATTCTTGGCCACAACCTAGGTTCGGTTTGGCCCAACTATATATATTTTCTTGATAAGTGAAATCAATATTCTATTATAACTTATTATCTAGGTATTTATTTACATATTAGATGTTATCATTAAAAAAAATTGTTAAAGGATGTGATCTATTAATTTGTTTACCATTTTAATTTTTTAATTTTTTTTTTTGTAAATTAAATATTCCCAATTTTTAATCTAAATTTTAACTGAATCAATGACCAAAGCCTAAATGTTCATTCGGCAAAACATTTTTTCCTTTTGTTTTAGTTTCTTTTTATAAAAAAAAAAATTAATTCTTTTTGAAAATAAGCTAATTTTAATCTTTTTTGACAAAAATTAGAATAAAAGCTATTAAAAATTATATATTTTTTTTGTATCATTTTTAACTAATAAGCTACCAAAAACTATGGGATTCCAAACAAATACTATATTAGATCAAGTTTCAATCTAAATTAATAAATATGCATCAAGTGCAAAATTCTAAAATTTATTATTTATTTATTGTGTATTGTAGCTTTAGTAGCTTGTAGATATTTTTACATATATTTGAGAAGAGAATTTTATAGGATCATTTGGGACATCTAAAATTTCACACCAAAAGAGAGATAGATAGCTAGCCCCTCTCATTCTCATTTCTCAACCTAGGAAATGGAATCAATGTGATTCGCACCATATATCCATTTCCTGTCCAATCAAAAAGGTTGTTGTCCATGTACGATAATATCAATTTCGGTTAAACACGGGTCGTAGGTGAGGCTCGTTTTTAATACGTGTTGAAAACGCAAATGGAAATGTCCTCTTCACGTACAGTCTTCTTCATTTTGACGTAAAAGAGCATCTCTAGGAGTATAGCTATTCCGGCATATTAGCTATAATTTGGAGAAGTTGTGCATTGTGGATGCTCCAGTGACTTCTCCATACTTCATTTTTTTTTTTTTTTGGCTTATGAACAGTAGCCCATCAAGTCTGATGGGCTACTGTTCATTCTTCAAATAGATATTTTTTATTATAATAATGATGTGTTGAATAAAAAAATGTTAGAAGATGTGTAGTTGTTAAAAAAAGAATAAATAATGAATGAAAAAATAATATTTAAATGAGATAGAGAATCTGTTGGAAGGTGTATTTGAAAAAGTGGGTAGATAAAAGTAAAAGTCACTGTTCATTCTCCAAACAGTACAAAAATTTAATGAATCTGCTGGAGATGCTCTAAGTCTTTCACAAGGTCTTCGTCTTCCTTTTCCTATTCCTCTTCGCTTAAAAGAACGCGTGAAGCAACTTGAAAATATAATTGTTCGCTTTTCCAAAGATATGTTCACTAATTACCACACTTCTAATTTCTTAAGCACTGTGTTTAATTTTTATTGTTTGTTGTTTTTCTTAATTATACTCATACTTTCTTAATCAATGAACGGTAAAAATATCAAGAAGATTTTATCCTTCAAACTCTAAATTTATATTTTATAATATCTAAATTTATTGATATATTAAATAAGTACACCTTTTTTATTTAAATTTTATGCCCGAACATAGTATTTGATTTTTAATATATAACTATTCTTGGTTTTGTTAACTCTAAGCTTGATTTTAATTTAATCATTATAATTTGATATTTAAGACAAGATTTCTTTTATTTGTACATTTTTTTTTTCATAAAATAAATGTTTACTAGAAAATATGCACATGGATATAAAATTTCTTTTATAAGAGAGAGAGAGAGAGATATATAGAATAATAGAATAATAATTATTAGTAGTTATGAATCTTAACATGCAAGAAGAATGAATTTTAATGAAAAAATACATTATGATATTAAAAATTTTATATAACAAATAAAGGAAAAATTAATGGATACCCTAAGGACATTATTTTAGGAAATATCTTTAGAAACTTTTTATGCGAAAAGAAAAAAGAAATTGTTTTTCTTTTCTTGAATTTTTTATATTTTTCATGAAAATGATATCAAAATTTTTCTAAAATTATTCATTGACAAATGTCCTAAGAACACAATTAACAAAACTCAACAACAAGATATTAAAATGAAATATATATCTTGCATTAGGTCCCAAAATGAATGAATCTGTGCCTGATACCGGTTTCATAAAATAACTTCCCTAGCTCCTCATGAGTCTTGCTAAGGCACAAACGTAAGTATTTTTTTTCCCTATAATTATACTTCGGGTTGTAATGGTCGAACGAATTATAGATCTTGAAAACCATGCATGGCGTCATTTGTTCATAAATCATACTAGACGTTTCTTTTTGCCTAGCATAGACTATAGAACCTATAGACAAAAGGAATCAAAAAGTACATAAGTTTTTTATTTAAAAACCAATAGAAAAAGACTCATCTATAACACGAGATAGATTTTTATGGGCTATATAACACGAGATCTAGATTTTGAAAAACAGGCATTAATAATTATTTAGGAAAATTGTTAAAATTATTATAAATTTTAACTACATAACACTTATAAATTGATATGACAAAAATATAATTGGTGTCACTTAAACAATATATAATAAATGAATTAATGTTTGAATAACTATTTTTATAATTGATGATACAATGATATATAAGATTTATTTAGTAAAATTTGTAGTTTCAATAGCATCACTCTTTATTTGTAATATTCCTAATTCCTATTATTTTGTTTTTCAAAAAAAAAAAAAAACCTATAATTTTAATGAATCATAATGCTCTTTATATATCATAATATATGTGTATAGCACAAAAATTACACCTTAAAAACGTGGCTATATGAAATCATATAACCATAGCAGCTGTTATCATTTTTGCTTGTAATAGACAGTAGACAATGGAAGGCCCATCGAAATTTCATTTATGAATGTAAAATTAATAAATAAAGAAAAAGAAGAAGAATTGAAAGAGTTGAGAGAGTAGTCAATTAATATTATTAATGATAAAGAGATTGTGGGTTGGTACATTGAATAAAAAAAAAGGTAATTACAAACAGTAGATAAAGATTACCATCACAATATAATACAACAAAGTCAAAGATAAACGTTGCGAAGCCAACGATTGTCCACTCCCACTAGGCATTGAGCAGATTTAGGTACATATACATAAGTACGCATATGACTTCCAAGGTTCCAACTCCACCATTTGAAGCCATCCAAATTGAACAAAGCACGACAAATTAAGTAATTAAATAGCACACCTAATCACACACACACACACATATATATATAGCTGAATTTTGTAGCAGAAGAAATTTAATTTAATTACATTAGGCAAATTATTCTTTGTTGGTATCTTGGAGATAATCAAAAGTCAAGGGTCTAAAGAGATGAGCAGCTTCAGTCTCTATCAACTCCACTTGACCTTTCAAGAGGTGCACGTACACAACCCAGTCACCGTTGCAACTTGGACTTGGCATTGGCATCACATACCCTGAGTCACCTCCCCATGGAAAATGGTATGACCCAAATAATGGCTTGCCCCATCCGAAATCCACCTTTGACTCTGGGAACCTTTGCCCTGATGATACCACAAAAGCTGGTCCATCTTCACTCCCACTACAATATATCTTAGCCAACCCTGGCACTGGACGATGAGACTCCACCCAATCTATGAGCCCCAAGAAATGTTCCTTGGTCACTGCACAATCCAAGAATTCATGAACTTCATTTGCCACATAACTCAATGGATTTTCATCAATCTCATTTACATCCTTGCCTCCATAAGGTATGGATAGCACATTTCCAAAGTAAGACCCCATGAGTGAAGCTTTGTCTATATCTCCATCACCTAACCTTGTCCTACCATCCACAACAATGCCCATTTTGGTTACCTTTTTGTCCACATTGTTAAGAATAGCATGTTTAGCAACCATCTTCCACAAGAAAGCACTAAAGGACTCTAGTTTAGTCCTCCTGCAACCATTGGTTGTGGTAGCTAGTGATTGGAGCAGGTTGAGTTGGTCAGCCTTAATGTAGTATATGCGGCTAATAAGATAATCATCACCAGGTTGTGGGTCTTTGGGTGGAGGCAACGAGGTCACTGGAACATACACGTCGTTCAAGGATGGATGAATTGAACCAGGGCGTCTAGGATTGAGTAAAGAACGACGAAAACATGGCACCGTAGAGATGGGTTTAGACTGAGCCATCTCAGCCCATGACACAAGAAATAGGTTGGCCGAGTAGGCGTCTGCAATTCTATGGTCAAACGTGCACGCCACAACCAACCCACCACACTTGAGCTCGGTTGCCTGCATATTCCAAATACAAAACCAAAGTGTCACTATTAGTATTTATGTTTTTTTACTACGTGCCTTGTCAAACATTTAGTATTTGACTAATTCGTCCTCACCAAATTCATGTACCTGTTGCGTTTATTTGGATTGGTTGCTGTTTTAATTTTAACAAAGTTATTCCTTCCAAAAAAAAAAAAAAACAATTAACAAAGTTATCGGGTTAGTAGGCTATGACTTTCTGTGTATAATAATTAATATCAAAAGGAACCTTTATTTTTTAATTAATTATATTCTTTTTTTTTCTCTGAAATTTGATTAATTTATGAAGTTTGTTAGTCCTACATGTATAATAGATTCCATTTTTTTGTTACCAAAAAAAAAAAAATCCATTTTTTTACAGCTTCTTGTTCTAAATAGTTAATAATAATTAACTCTTGCAATATCATGTGTGTGAAAATAATGCCTTACTTTGACAAATTCAATTAAAGTGAGTAAAAATAAAAAATATTAACAATAACGTGAAATTTAATTTCTTTTATAAAAAAAAATGAATAATATTAAATTTCATCTTTAACATAGTTCAATAACAATAACTATCTCATATATTAAATATGTGCATATTTTCTTTTATAGTGTGTAGACTTTATAGACACATAGAACCTACACATTACTAGAGAGGATACATATACCCCACACATAAGATATTTTCTAATCAATTACAGTTTACCTCTTGTTTTGTTCTATTTCTTGGCTCTATTATTTAGGGATTTTTCTTTCTTTCCTTTTGGTGCATCAAATTTATATATAATTTTGAATTTTGGAAAGAGAAAAGCAAGTGAACAAAATACGATGGTATTGTATGTTAAGTTTTCCATACAAGCCAGGACCACTAGAAAATAAAACAATTTATGATTTATTGTTGAATATCACGAACTGTATTAGACGAACCCACGTTGGGGCAAAGGGGGGCCATTGCCCCCCCCCCCACCCCCCAAATTAAAAAAAAAAAAAAAAAAAAAAAAAAACAAATCCAGTTTTTACAACTTGTTTTTCTAAATAGTTAATGATAATTAACTATAGCAATATCATGTGTGTGAAAATAATGCCTTACTTTTGACAAATTCAATTAAAGTGAGTAAAAACAAAAAATATTAATAATAATGTGAAGTTTAATTCCTTTTACCAAAAAAAAAAAAAACAATATTAAATTTCATCTTTAACATAGACTTTATAGGCACATGGAACCTACACATTATGTGAGTGTTTGGATTTGCATTTTCTCCTCCTGCGTTTGCGTTTTTTGCCTTTTTTTTTTTTTTTTTTACCAGCTCTTGTATTATTCATAGGACATGAATAGTGCATTTAGGCTTATGAACAGTAACTTGCACTGTTTGTACACGCGGATTACACTGTGCAGAGGACATTGTGTACTATTCATGCACTGTTCACGCACTATTTACGGGACCCACAACCACTTTATTCAAAAAAAAAATTAAAAATTGATCTCACGATACTATTTACATATTTAAAAATTATTTTGCTATAATGTTTTTAATTTTCAGTTTTTAATTTTCAGCAAAATAAGCTGTATCTAAATGGACTCTATATATTAAAGAACACATATCCCACACATAAGATATTTTCTTATCAATAACAGTTTACCTTTTATTTTCCATACAAGCCGGGACCATTAGAAAATAAAAACAATTTATGAGTTATTGTTCAATATAACGAACCATATAATTTAATTTTCACCCTCAAAAAATATATAAAAATTAATTTAAATTAAAAAAACTGAAAAAATAGAACACATAAGAAATAGTAGTTAGGATTTGTTCAAAGCAATTATTGATCATAATATAATATAATTGAAGCCGCAAATTAAGGTGCGGCAGCCGGCATGGTTTAGAAACAGAGGCAGACTGAAACTGCGAATAATCGTACGATCCAAATGAAAGATATAGCTTCAAAACCAGCAGTTTGCATTTGGGAAGAAGCCAAAAAGTAAAACGCATCTTTTTCATATTAGTTTCTTGTGTGGGGACGGTACTTCAAACTTTGATCAGCCACCTCATTTCGGATTATGTGTGAGTCTAGATAGCAAATGCGGTCGTTTGCATCCAAATCTAGGTCCCACTGTTTATAGAACTCATAAATTTTTTAATAAAGCAAATGAAACATTCAAACTGGATTCCACGAGATGCCTAAACAAGGACAAGGAATATTTCTGATTTAAAAACAAATTAAGTAATACTACTTCATTAAAAGTGGTTTTAATTAAGATAAAATCTATTTTTGGTTTTGATCTATTTATTTATAAATAGATAATCATAAATAAAAATTTTAAAAAAAATAGTATAATGTTTCTTTCAAAGTAGTTTCAAAAACTATTCTCATTTCTTATTAGTTCATCGCAAAATACTCTACTGGCTATTAAAATTGAATTGTTTGCATGCAAAATTATGTGGCTAGCATCTTCCAAAAACACATTTTAGGGAGAAAAAAAAAATTATATCCAAAAAAAGTTTCCAGAATTTTCTCCCTTTAAAGGGGAAAAAAAAAAAGTTTCATTTGAGATGTATTAGGGGTTGGAGAAAGATTAACGTTATAATGTGATAGGGACGTTTTATACGCAAAGATAATTTTCGCTCTAGCAGTTGCCAAAAATATTACCACTATGTGCGTGTGGGGTGTACGTGAATGCATTGGGAATAAGAAACACGTGACGAACCTGGACAGCGAGCACACCATGCTTCTTCTTGGGCACAAGTTTGCCTTCAATGGTGTCATCAGGGTTATACAAGTCGAGGTCTTTAAGCTCTGACTCAGCAAAAGCTTCGACAAAGTCCACGCCACGGTTATTGCAAAGAATCTCAGGTTCACCAACAGGGTTTGACACCACCTCACCAGCAAAAGCATAGTATGTCACGAGAGCTTGGGCCAAGGCCTTCTTAAGAACCCTAACCATGGAGGGAAAATTATTAGAGAGGTCCTTTCCCAATAAGCTGGTGTTCTTCTTGTAACAGAAAAACACACCCACATCAACTGGGGGGAGAAGCAAGTCTAGGTTGGATAGTGGTAGCCAATGCTCTTGCAGTGGCAGCACTGCAGCCACAACCTCCCTCTTGCTCACTTTCACAATCAACTCTCCTCCTCCTCTTCCTTCTGAACCCATGTTTACAAAGAGAAAGAGAGGCAGCAGTAAGAGACTAAAAGAGAATAGTTTTGAAATATGGTTGATGGGGTTTGATAGGGGAGTGGATATATAGAGGCCCCTGTGTGGACCGGTCCGTGTGTGAGATTTTTCTTAATAAATTATTTAGTCAAGTTAGGCTTTTGGAGAATAGAAAAGTATTACACCTAGGAAAGAGCTATGCAGCAACTAAGCCAACTACCCAAAATCAATTTGTACATGCATCAGTTTTTTTTTTTTTTTTTGGAGTAAACTTTTTTACCTCTTTTCTTCTTATAAACATTTTTTCTTTTGGTAAAAGCGGGAATCTTTCAGCTAGTAAAGCTAGAAAATAGAAATATGAAATACAAGACAGTTCGTATAAATAAAAGAAAAAGGTATACACGACAGCAGTTGATTGTTCAAAACAAAGACAAAGCAAGGGCTTTGGCTTCTCCAACATGGGAGTGGCACTTATAACTTATTTACAGCCATTGCGATGCCAACAAAGTAACTGCCTTGTTCAAAAAATCAATAATATAAACAAAGAAAGCAAAGGGTGTAATTTAATTAGGACCTTTTCTGCCTATTTGTATAATTTTATATACCTAGCTTAACAAGTACTTACTCTCATAAAAAATAAAAAATAAAAAAAGACTCACTCCACTTACAACCACTTAATCCTTGGATTTAATCCAAACTTTGGAGAATCTCACTATTAGCTACACGAGTTTAGCTTATTTTTAGTTTTTTTTTTTAATTAGATATCTCCTTTTATTTTAAATACACAATAACAAGTGATAGTGGACTTTAATCTCCATATTTTATTTAGTTCGTGGGCAATGTGACAGTTTCTTATTAAAAGAAAATGAGATTCCAATTAAAAAAATACTTGATGTCACTATCAACTACACGGGTTTAACTTATTTTCAATTCTTTTTTTAACTAGATATGTCCTTTTATTTTAAACACACAATAGCAAGTGATAGTAGACTTTTATCTCCACCTTTTATTTAGTTAGTGGGCGATGCGACTATTTCTTATTAAAACAAAAGGAGATTTTAGTTAAAAAAGTACTGAAAGTAAACCAAACCCTAGCTACACTTAGACTTATAATAAACTTTTAAGTCACAATTTTTAACTTTTGTCATAACTTTGATGTGATAAATTAAGAGTAATTTTTTATTGCTTTCATTTTGTTTGCCAATTTTTTTTTTCTCACAACAAAGAAATTGCATGACAATACTTGCATTGTCTATTTTATTATTTTTATTTTGTTGTCCAAAGAAACAATAAAAACTCTAGGGAAAATGCTAGAGACACAAAAAAAAAAAAAATAATAATAATAATAATTTACTTGCTAACATGCCAAGTTTTGATTAGACTAAATCACTTTTATATGAGTCAACCACTCACAATTTTTTTATAACACAATAAGTCTAGATATGCAATAATTTTTTTTAAAAATATTCCCTGATGTCTTCATGATAGGCGGTGATTGTTATTCAATTAAGTAATTTTGGTGAATACTAAAAAAAAAAAAAAAAAAGGCACATCAAGCCACATCATCAATTATGTAAATCAACTTCAAAAATTGATGCTACCGGGATGTTACATCAAAGAAGTGACTCTGTAGGATTATTACAAATTTCATTACGTAAATTTTACAAGCCAATATGTCAACTTTTAAATATTATACAAAAATCACCAATCGCATTTATTTTTATTTTAATTTGTAAATCATTTATACTAAAATTTATAGTAATTTAACAAATTTTCTAAAGAAAAAAAAAAAGGTTTGAAGAGTAGTCTACATGTAACCAAATCATGTTTAGGAAAGTTATATATATTGCTCATCCTCACAGTTAGAGGTGAGGTTAGGTTTGGGGTATTTTCCAACCCGACCCAACTTTCTTAAATCGGAAAATTTCCAACCTAACTTGAAGGCATTGGTGGAGTTGTCAAATCAAGGAAGGGAAATTTTGTTAAGCCCGATAAAAGTTTGATATTTTCTTTCAACTATTTGAAATTTTGTTATTTTTCCTATACATGACATTTTTTTCATTAAAAATGTGTTTTTTTTTTTTTTAATTTGATTTTGAATTGATAGATACTGAAATTTGTATAACACAATGTGATAAAAATTTAATTATTACTTTGTGTTATATAATAATAATAATAATAAAAGAGTTTGGTTCAAGTTAAACTTGATGTAATTTTAAAAATGTTACGTACGTCACTCAATATTTCACCAAAATAAATCAATTTTAAAATATTATGTTACAATAAGGAAATTGGAACGGCCACCAAACAAAATTGATAATTTTGATATAGCTATAAAATAAAAAAATAAAATAAAAATCATATATATAAAATAGTTATATTTATATATAACAGCTAGATATGGATGCTGTATGCCCGAGGTACATACAAACCTATTTGGTCCTTTGTGGCATTCGAGGGAGTAAGTGAAATGGGCTTATTATTATATTTTTAGTTTCTTCTCCCTTTTTTTTTACTCAGAACCGGTCGTTCTTGTCACATCCTCAATATCCGCTGCAAACGTCCTATGGTGGCTTTTTACTTCAAATTCCGCTGCCTAGACTTTTAACAACCATGCTTCCGACAAAAATGCAGAAATAGATCATAGAAATGGTACATTTCGAATATAGCCAAAGGGACATTTATTTTGATGAACATAGCCAAATGCATCATCATCACTTCAATAATTTTATACAAATGCATCATCTCACTTCAATATATGTCTCTTTGGCTTTTTTTTATAGCCAATGAGACATATGTTCAAGTGATGATGATGCATTTGTATAAAATTAAAATGACTCATTGGTGCGACTAAAGTCTATCATATGATATAGCTCGTATAATATAAGTAATTATTTAGCAACGTGAAAAAATTTTTAAAAAAAATTAAAAAAAGAAGAAGAAGAAGAAGAAGAAGTCCGCGTCACAATATACGTAACGTACTTCCTAGCTATTTGGTTTTTATGTTGATGAACTAGTACTAATTAATGATCAGTTAGACCATTTTTCTTTTTCTTTTCTTTTTTGATAAGTTAGTTCTTATCCCCAAAAAAAAAAGTTAGTTCTTATATAGGTCAACCGTGACCACCACCACTCTATTAAAAAAAAAAAAAAATCATTAACACCACTTTATTATCCATCATTAATACTATCTTGTAACTCCATACATATGCATAAATACACTTAAAGATATATAATAAGATGCATAATATAATTCTCATATATATAATTAAAATACTATTGATAGTCATTTTTATATTTTGTTAACTCTTTAAAAAAAAAAATGTAAGGATATTATTAAGTATAAAATGTAAATTGTCCTTTTTAAAAAAAATTATTGTGAAGCTTTTTTATTTTATTTTTTATAATTCATTTATTCTAGACTCTTTGGTTTTTGTACTTAATAACTCACTTGGATGAATATTTATGATGTGGTCTTACATTTGATTTTAAAATTAAGAAATAAAACTCTTTAAGAATAAATAATTTAGGACATATGGCGCAAAATTGAAACTCTAATTTAGGATTCTAATTTGAGTTTCTCTCAATTTCACCTATTATTATATATATAGATATAGATTTTGTCACATAGATAATTCTAAAACATTTTTTAATTTTATGCTATTTTGATTGCGGGATATTAGAAAAGTAATAGTAGAAATTTTTTTTTTAATTTTCTATCATATGCATTTAGTTGAGAGAATAAAAAAAACGAGAGATTAAAATCTCTTTTTTGAGGTTAAAAAATGAGTATATAAAAAATATAATTTGTATAAATTTATTCTCATATTCTTACTAAATAAAATAAATAAATAAATAAATTAAAACTTCTAGATATGTATGGAGGGAGGAGTGAAGCAAATGGGTAATTTACCATCAAAGATTCTCTCCTTCCTTATTTTCTCCTCACTTTTATTTCTCTTATTTCTGTTTCCCACTTTTCACCCGACCAAATAATCTCACTATTAGACTTATTGGTCTTGAATTAGAGTTTTTCTACACATACAACAAAGTCTGTGTAAAAAAGTTTATAATAACGAATTATCGCGCAGGTGAACGTAGTCCAGTGGGAAAGGAATGGTGTGAGGAGTAAAGCTGCAGACATTATTATTTAGCGTGGAACGGGAAAGTCACATCCACAGGACTACTGTCATCTTGGAAGATTCGTTCCTTCATCCATATTTGGATGTCCCCGGCCACATGCTGCTTTTACTTTTATATATATAGCCATAGCCAACAAGTAGAAGTAGTGCAACAAAATTACAAAAATGGTGTAGATGAAATTGACAAATGCAATGAAGCAGGTTCGTTTCTTCTTGGCATTTTACATAAATAAAAGAAAGAAATAAACACGAACAATCTAACAGCACTATGTGTTGGTCAAATTAGGATAGCGCTTCCTTTCCTGCACCACTTTCCGTGGCTGACCCAATTTTCTTTCTTTCTTTTTATCCACTGTTGAAACTTTACTTCATGACTCGATCGTGAAAAATGTTCTATTATTCATTAATATAAATATTGCAGTTATTTTGCATTAAGTAACGAGCAACTTTTGTTTTCTAAGATAGGTATATCATATATGTATGTCTCGACAAACGCACACTTCTTCTATATCTTTATTAAATATTTGCGTTTTTCATTTTTCTTTTTCTTGACAAGAAAATATTTGCGTAATTGGTATGACTTTTTTTTTTTAGAAATATTTGGTATTACTGTACATAGCAGTTAATATTATGTAAGCTTACCCTACTCTATAGATCTTGAAAATGTCACTATAGGTCCTTAAAAACGCCGCTATAGGGCTCCAGAATTTTTTTTTTTTATAACTCGATTTTGAGAAAATCGAGTTACAAAAGAGGGGCATTTCCCTATATAGTTTGAAGAAAAGGGCATTATGCTGCTATTTTTACCCAAATGGGGCATTTGCCAATTTTGTCCCCTCATTCATAAATTAATTAAAAACAATAAAAATAAATTAAGTACTTTTCATCTAACAACCGAATAATAAACTCCCCCAACTAGTACTGAAATACAAAAGCCAATATGATTTTTTTTTTTTTTTTAAATGGCCTAGCTATTTTCTACCAAATTTAGCTATCTGCCGCCACTGGAAGAAAATTAGTGTCTAACCGATTACAAATTTTATATGTAGCAAAGTTCTTTTATAATTTCTATCTTCTTCTTCTTCTTCTTTTTAATTTATTTATAACATTAAATTTCAAATCATGACATCAGCTTCCAGTTCCACCCTACTCTTCCAAATGAGAAAATATGCATTAGATGCATGTTTCCTCTCTCTCACATGGAGATGGAAGGAAGAAACATGCATCTAATACATGGTAATACCACCTCATTCCAAAGGAAGGTTTCATTTGAACTATAAATATTCCACATCAATATTTTATGGGGAAAAAAACTATTTGTCTTTTAACGAATTTTTACATTTTCCATAAAAGTAATGTCAAATGGCTTATTCACAATTGTCCTAAAAGCACTCATTAACAAGACCCATATTTTATTCAAAGTTATATGAGAAAAACCTTCAATCATTAATTAGAAAAGATTTGTGGAACAATTAACAATTTGGAAGAAGGCATTCAACAATAAATAAAAAAACTATTAAAGAAAAAAACAGGAATAGAGGCCAATGTGAAATGCAGTCCTACATCAGTAGTGCTCCTTATTACAACATTAACATGATTCAAGGCCTAGATAAGGTTCAACCAATAAACGGTAAATATATATTGACTATTCACAACTACTTCGACCTTCAAGGATTTCCATTTGGATTAGAAACAAGGGCCACTTCAGGAACTCCTTCAATTCATTGCTCACTTCCTTATTTTGTATAACCATTGGAGATCCTTATTCTTACTAATCGTTTCTTTGGCAGCTCTAGTTGCAGGCTACACCAAGCTGTGTCTCTAACATGTTGGGTTTTGTGGAGTTTAGATATGTTTAATCTAGATTATGATCCGATCCAATATAAAATTGCTATAGTTTTTAATGAGAGTTTTTTTAAGGCTTAGTTCATGGAGCAGAGACTTGGGCCAAAGACCCAAGCTGGAGTGCTCATAGAGAAGCCTTATTGGGGGTCTAAGGACAACACCCGAAATTTTTTTTGACCCATCTAGAGCCCAATGTGAATCCTGTGGGTAGGAAAGAAAAAATATTGGTTTTGGAGATTAGAGTTTTGTTTTGTTTTTTGAGAGAAAGAACAGTATTGTTGTATCTTGTATTTTTTTTCTTGTGAAAAGTGAAATTCCTATAACTTTGTAGATATAAGTAAATTGCCGAACCACATATATATTGTCTTGTGTGATTGTTTTATTTTGGGGCATATTTTTTCTCTATTTTTGCATCTCACAAATCTGATAATTTCGTGTTTACTCCCTTTGTAACAAGGAGATTGTATTATCTTATGTCCTGTGAACATAGACATACACATAAGGAACTCATTGAAGAAAGGAATAATAAAATTCTGGAAAAGAATCAACCTTAGCTACAAATTCAAGAAGTTTAGTTAGATTCACAATGAAGAAAATAGACCAGCATATAAAGGAAATGTTGAGATTCTAATGTCTTACCAACTTGAAGTAGAGAAATAGGACCCTTATGACCACAAAGATGACAAATTATTAACACTGAAACAAACATAAAGGAAGTCCTATGATGAGTCAAACCACATGATAACTCGTTACCATGCTTTATGTCCCGGGGCAAAATGATGCTTATTTCCACCTACAAAAGTGGGGGTTAATGAAGAATTGTTTGCAACCTGTCTTAATAATGCTATCTCACCTATCGATAGTAGACTGACTTATCGATAGTAGACTGACTTAGGTGGAGTTTGGATACACATTGTGTTTACTGCGTTTTCCCTTTTTTTTTCTTTTTTTTTTCCTGCTGCAGCACGCGTTTCAGGGGGACAAACAGCTACTGTTCTTGACTTTTCAGCCATTTTTTATCAGTTTGTGGGTCCGTGTACTGTTTATGAGACCCACAAACTTTACTTTTCAGCAACTTTTTTATTAAAAATGGTTCCCACGACACTATTCACACATTTTAAAATTATTTTGTTACAATGTTTTCAGTTTTCAGTTTCAACAAAATAAGTTTTATCCAAACGGACTTTTAATGCCCATTTTTTCAAATTGAATAAATGGGTCATCTTTTGTGCAACCTACGTTTGGTTAATTAGGATAATACGATGATGATTTCAGCAGTTTAAACTTTAAACACCAGCCCTGGAATAGTTCCAATATTTTTTGTGTCTACCATCAGTCCATCATAATTATCAGCTTTTGACAAATTCTCAACTGCATTGCAATCGATCACAATCAAATATCAGTAATTCCACTAACTAATGTACTTTTTGATTAAGAAGGTTAACTAATCTTAATGACCAATTACACAATGAAAGACCCTCCTTTTTCATTGAAAGGAAAAAAAACTATGGGACAAACTCCAAACTAATTCACTATTATCAAATCAATTATAATAATTTTTGTGTATATCTTACAACTAAGAAAAATCTATCTTGTTTTTCTTTACTCTCACACACACTAAATATTTCTCTCAAATGCAGCAACACTTTGCTCTTTCCTCTCTATTTTCTTCTTCACACATAGCTCTCTTTTGGCTATCTTCTTTTTTTCTAAGCAACTCCCTCTTGCGGCCGCTCTCTCTTTTCTCTTGTGCAGCTTCCTCTTTCTCTATTTTCTATTCCATATGCAGCACACCTCAAAACCATCAAAACCTAGCCGTACACCATAATCCCAATATAAGTCAAATAAGGAGTCTTTCAAACCATTAACCATGGTCTCCTATTTCAAATAGGATTAGTTCTTTTGCTTTCCTAGGAATTTACTGACTCCTAAGAGTATTAGCATCCGATATCTACAAATTATCCTATTTTGTCATCTTAAAAATTATTTTATCTAATATACCATACCATTTTACAACACGTCCAACATCCCAAACTTTTTTTTTTTTTTTTGGCAATAGAATAATGTATGTTGCTGCTAATTGCTCCACAAACAGATTGTCTAAATACATAAATGTTGAAGGCTATTGGTATGGTTTTCTAAAAATATTCCCAGGTGGCCAAGCTTGGTTAATTAGCTATCAACAATAAAGCTTAGTTTTACAACCATGCATGAGAATGTAGAAGGAAATTTGTCTTCTCGATGTTTGACAGAGCAATGCTAAATAAACCCTTTGCATCGAATTAGACCTCAAGTGGAATTAGTATTGGCAATTTAAAGTCCAGTTTAATTATGTGGCTCAAATTTTCAATTGGTAAAATCTAACACATAATAAAAAGACATGGTTTTAGCCGGTCGATGCTGATCAATAAATATGGTAGTATGGCTATGACATCTCCGGCCTTGTCGAAACATACAATACAATTACAATCTTCGGTTTTAGTAAGCTTGAATCCGAGGAATTCCCATAATGTTATGGATCAAGAATTGCAACCACGGTTTGGCCCACTGGGCTGATTCTTGTATTGTGGAAGAACCCATCAATCTCTTCTGTGTCTACAATTTTGTTGGGAGTTATTAAGGAAAATGGATTGGGCCCTTCTCTCTCTCTCTCTCTCCTTCTCTCTCTCTCTCTCCCCCTCTCTCTCTCTCTCTCTCTCTCTCTCTCTCTCTCTCTCTCTCTCTCTCTCACTCTCAGGTTTTTGAATCTCACATTAGATTTCAAATTGCAAATTGAGTTTTGTTTTGGAACCGAGTTAGGATCAGGATTTGAAATTTGGAACGGGTTTACTTTGTTTCTTACGTGTAAATTCAATTTGTAATTTTTTAATAAAAAGAAATGCCATGTTATTATTCCATTGGCCAAGTAAGCAAAAAGACTTATATTGCTCATTTTGAAAACTTGAGGGACTAATTGCACTCATTTGAAACTTGAGTGACCAATTGTTCTTATAGGGTAAACTTGAGGGACCAATACTGTAGTTTTGCCTAAAATTAAATATCTCATTGAAACAAAGATTAATTGAATGAGTGCAACTAGAATAGCAAATATAAAAATCCTATTTTCTTCAAAGTTTTACATGCAACCACTCAAAGGTTCTCTGAGCTTGATCTTATGAAGCTGCATTAGTTCATATGACTTTCTGAAAGCATTCCTATTTTCATGTTACTTGCGCCGTGGTCTCAATGGCAATAAATATTCATAATTCCTAGAGTAATTCTTATTCTTATTATAGGAGGTGTGATTCAAATCACCAATATGAAACATCACAAAATATTAATGGACTATCACTTCGACCCCTACTTCTTACAGATATAGATTTGATGCTAGTAAATCAATGGATGAGATTGAAAATTAAAAATCACTTTTAATTTGTTTCCATGAAGATCCTAAATAGTTCCAAATGCAATGGAGAAGAATTCATAAATGAAGTGGGAACAATGGGTAGAATCAACCATGTTAATGTGGTTTGCTTGGCTGGCTTCTGCGTTGATGGATTTAGAAGAGCTTTAGTTTATGAGTTCTTACCAAATGATTCACTAGAGAAGTTCATTTCCTCAATAGATTCTAACTGTTTCCTTGGTTGGGAAAAGTTACAAGTTGTTGCTCTCAGCATAGCAAAAGGAATTGAATATCTTCACCAAGGATGTGATCAACGAATCCTTCATTTTAATATTAAACCTCATAATATTTTGCTAGACCAAAATTTCAATCCAAAAATTTCTGATTTTGGTTTGACCANCCCCCCCCCCTTTTCTTTTTCCAAATAATATATATTTAATCAGGAAATAAATTCTTTTATTTATCCTCTAGTTTTTCGAAGTTTGGAACCATAACAAACAGCAATAAGGGAATTTTAAGTCAATTAAAATGGTTGGTTTTAAAATAATATTTTTAATAAATATAAAGTTTCTTTTATTCTCAACAAATCTTCACATCAATGAGTTTTTGTTGTAAAATAAAAAAAAAAATGGCAATACAAGTTAGAGGAATTACAAAACATAATATATGAAACTAATTCTTCAAGAGCACTATATCATCCATAATTTTTTATATGTGCCTCTCATATTTATAAAGACTATCTCTTATAGGCGTGAAACCATAACAAGTAAAGCAATTTTAAGAATATCAGTCACTCATTGTATGATTTGATAAGTAAACTCTAGGGGTGGATAGGAAAATTTTACCTCCTAACTTTTGGAGGGAATTTCCTCCAACCTACGACATGGTAATTAATAAAACAATGTAAATGTATTTCTACGTACATGACCTATTTAATAAGTCATATAACTTGTTTTAAATAATATGTATGGATGGTTTTATGAGTTGTCAAGTAATGGGTGGAGGAGAAAGCAACTCCAGTTAGAGAAAAAATTTTAGTAGGCTTTTTAATATTTAAATATTATTTATTCATCTTTTTATATTTTTTGACTTTTTTTTAGATGTAAAATTGTTAATATAGTTTTTGTATTTAAATTTAATTAATATCTCTCTTACTAGTTGTTAGGAAATTGATTATCAATGATTGTTTGGAATGTTTATGACAAACTCGTAACTTTTTCTTTCTTTTTTTCTTAAAGCAATTTAGGATTTTAATTGTGTTGGATTTCTATTGGCTAAATATTTCAGGGGCATTTTGAGGATGAGGAAAGGATGCAAAATTCATTTTTTTTCTTTTTAAAAAAATCAATTACAAATTTGGGGTTTATTGTACAATTTTGACATTTTATTTATTTAATGGGGTCTTAAAACCCTTTTAAAAAATTGGGACAAATAGGGGGTCAAAGACCTAAGCTTAAGTGGCTTAGGCCTTGAGTCATCCCTGTCCACCTCATAAGTATCTAGCCCTGAGTTTAAATTTATTATTCATGATGAATGATGTTTGAGTTGATGCATTCCTAAGTCCCAACGTATTTCATTAATTGAAAAAATATTAACGCGATGATGTCGCAGAAGATTAAAGAAAGCACACACGATACTCTCTTGATGGGATAGAAACTATACTGTTAGTTCCTAGTAGTAAACCACTAGAGAAATAATTTAACAAAAGTATTTGTTTATTGATAATAGTCTGATTTGCCTTTAACGGCTACAAAACATATAAATATTGAAAAAAATGTCTAAAACCTTAATTCGCACTAATTACGCAATTAGGTGACAAAATACCGAAATTTACTAGAAATGGTAAAATTGAGTTAAATGCAGAATCATAAACGACAGACCTAAAGGTCGTCCTAAAATAGACGGGACCTTATTCTGACTTTTAAACTAAAAGTTATTAAAGAAAAACAAATATTACTATAAATAGCAAAAACACTATTTTCGGGGCCTTAATGAAAGAATTCGCCCAAATTTTGGCGACGATCATGGCATCATGAATCTAGATTAGAACGCCGTTTTCCTTCAATCTGCAAATTTTCATGTAATTCCAACACTGTCACCTTGATGGCCTCTACTGGCAACCTCCTTTGATCTTGCGTTGTGACTTCTTGTGCCTCTGCTGTTCCAAGAAGACATGTATTGTCTGTTCTACGTCAAGCGATTTGAAGAAGTAACAAATATTGTTTATAATCGACTTATAATATGGATGAAAAGGATAATTTGTGACCCCATATCCAATAAATTGTTGATTCCTCTACTTGTACAAACTAATCAAATATCGAAGCTTTTTTTTTAACAAATTTGCCAAATAAATGGATGATAAAAGGGCTTAAAGGTTTTTAAGCTTCCCAAAACGTGGAGGCTTTTATTATTTTAAAACTTGGAACCTGTCTTTTGCAAAATTCATAGCTTGGCATAAAGGAGTTCTTTTTAGTTTGGGTTAATTTATCGATTAAAATTGATATGCACCTTTCACCTTTCTGATGACCAAATTGACATTTGACTAGTAATACAAAAAGAGAAAATAAATGAATAAAAAAAAAACTAATCAATTCAATAAAAAAATCTGAGCAACAAAAAATAGGAGTCCGTTTAAAATTGAGGAAAAAAAAAAAAAAAAAAAAAAACAGGCCACACCAACACAACTCACGTCAGATAACCTGCGCTTCCACTCTTTGTCTCTTGCCTTCCGCTTTGCATACTCTCGGCTGAAAACTCAAAAGCTTTGCCTATTTCTCTTAGGTACATGTACATAGAGTTGAAGCCAAACTCTATGTTAGCTATACCAATTAGTAAAATTTGTTATGGTTGTTCTAATGTGTGGAATGAATTGTGTTTTGGTTGTAGTTAAGTAGCTTAGTTAATTGTGTATTTTGATACATTTGTTTGTGAATCTTCAACTCAAGGCGGCGGGCATTGCTTCCATTGACGCTAAGAAGCTTAAAGATGCGGGTCTCTGCACTGTTGAATCGGTTGCTTTCTCTCCCAGGAAGGAACTCCTTCAAATCAAAGGAATTAGTGACGCTAAAGTCGACAAGATCATTCAAGCAGGCATGTCTTTGTCATCATTATACTTTCACACCCTTCAATATTGCTTTTGTTGTTTGTTTGTTTTGGAGTTGGAGTTAATTTTATTTGAATCGGTTCTGTTCTCTTCTTTAACTTGTTTTCACTAGTTAAAACTCCCTTTACATGAGATCAAATGATCATTCATTTTGTTTTTCGTTTTAAAGATAATTTAATTGTGGGTTTAAAATCCATGACCTCACCCTCCACCCAAACTTGTGAGGTGAGGAAGTGTTATTTGTGCCAAGAATTATTGGCATGATGTTTTGTATTCGTAACTTGACAATTGACATGGCTAGCTTATGACAGGAGGAATCGAGACAGGATCTATTACCAAGATATATGGTGAGTTTCGCTCTGGAAAGACTCAGCTGTGTCACTTGCCAGGTAATACTTTTTTTTTTTCATCTTATTTTACACCCCCCACCCCCCCCCCCCTCCCAAAAAAAATTTATTACATGTTGCACCTTTGCTTTGCAACAGAAAGCAGCTTCATCAAATGCCACATGACATAGATGCATACTTTCTTTTTCGCTTTACAAAGTAAAATTAGAATTTCAGTGCACTTTTACTTATCCAACATAATAATAATAATTCAGTGCACTTGTTAGGATTCTGTGAATGATTGTGCTTGGCTGCTATGTTTAATTGAGCTGTTAGCTCAGCTGCAATAAGCCTAGCTGCTGTGATGTGATGTGCACCGGACCTTGCTTTTACCAAATGATACTATTGTATTGTGTTAACATATATAGTGTTGTGGGTTTTAAACCCAACTAGATTACTTATATAGCACACATTCATGTACTACATTATTACTTGTACTGAACTCATATGCCTCCTATATAAAGGCACTCATGTATATTCTTTCATTAAGAAATACAATACTATTACATTCAGTATTTCTAACATGGTATCAGAGTCACAACTCTAATCCTTTGGTGTGCTACTCTTAAGCAGTCTTGTCTTCTTGGGTGTCATCTGCAGCCGTTGTTGTGAGCAGCACCACTGCCTCCACCGCAACTTCAGTACATCAAAGACCACTACCTTGCCGCCACCATCGCTTCCGCTTCTCCGATCAGACCACAGATTGCATCATCAGAAAGTAATCTCTCCGATCTGCCTTTCTGTGAAATATCATCTTCATCGGACCTTCCACGCGCCATTAGAATTCTCGGCATTGCTGGCACGTGCCTCCACGCACCGCTAATACTCTTCACGTGCTGTCACGCACCGTCACGCGCCTCCACTCGCCATCACGTGCCTCATCGCGCCAGTACTCGGTCTGCTGACGTCATCATCTTCGCCACGTCAACCCTAGTGACATCATCATTGCTTGCATCAGCTTGCTTACGTCAACCCTCAGCAGCGATCACGTCATCATCGCTGACCGTTGACCGCATTGACTTTAACCATTGACTTTTCTCTGGGCTAACTTTTTCAGTCCAAGGTCTCCTTACCTAGTTTTTCGCGTAGATTTCATTTTTGCAGTCCATTTTTGCATATTTTGCTTCTAAATGAAAAATAAGGACAGGTCTTCTTCTTCTTGCAATAATCGTCGCTGTCAATCCACCAAACGTTTTTGCAAATTTTGCAAATGTTTTGGCCATAATACTGAGACTTACTATCATCGCAACAAATCAGTTGTTTCAATTTCTGCTGCTCCTGTTGCTAACACTGAGAGTGTCCAACCAATGGCTCCTGTCTCTGTACAGTCTAAGTCTTCTAGATCCACTTTCTCCATTTCCAGAGATGACCTTATAAATATCATTGCCATGGTTAGTAATGCATCTTATTCCTCTTCTATCTCAGCTTTATCTGGTATGTCTCCTACCTCTTGGCTTATGGATTTTGCTTATTGCAATCATATGACATCTCACTCGTCCTTATTTTCTGACCTTAAACTTGCACCGCACCCTCTTAATATTCGCACAGCAAATGATTCCACAATGTCTGGTCATAATATAGGTTCAGTTTCAACCTCCAACCTCTCGGTTCCTGGAGTCTTTAATGTTTCTGACATTTCTTATAATTTATTTTTCGTGGGACAATTAGTTGAGTTGGGTTATTGCATTACCTTTAATTATTCTGGGTGCATTGTGTAGGATCTTAGGACGGGACAGGAGCTTGGAACCAGTCCCAGAGTTGGGCGTATGTTTCCTATGGACAACCTTCGTCTTCCACTTGTTGCTCCTGTTTCTATTGCTGCAGCTACTGCAGTTTCTTCCACTCCTTCCCTTTCACTTTGGCATGCATGCTTGGTCACGCATCTTCCTCTCGGGTACAACAATTAGTTTCTAGAGTTTTGTTAGGTTCAGTGTCTACAGAAAATTTTGATTGTATTTCATGTCAGTTAGCAAAACAACCAGCATTACCTTTCAATACTAGTGAATCAATATCCACTGATATCTTTGACCTTATTCATTATGATGTTTGGGGGCCTTCCTCTGTCTCTAGTGTTGGTGGGTCTAGATATTTTGTTGTCTTTGTTGATGATTTGAAATATGGTTGATGGGGTGTGATAGGGGAGTGGATATATAGAGGCCCTTGTGTGGGACTGTGTGTGAGATTTTTCCTAATTAATCATTTAGTCAAGGTAGGCTACAGTGCTTTGGTTTCAACCTCTGGACTGTTGACGCTTTCTTTTCCTTCATCTTTTTTTTTTCCCCGCTACTTTCTTTTATTTTCTTTTTTTTTTTCTCTAAATATCGTCCTGTCCACTCTTTTATATATATATATATATATATATATATATATATAAAGTTGTTAGATAACGCAATAAATTGTCATAATATTTTTGCAATTGTTGATATGTTAATTCCTTATAGGTTAAAATAAAATATCATACTAGAATCATCCACAATTAAAACTAAATGTATTATGAAAAAAGAAGTGCTACATCCAGTTTTGGTTGTGCTGTTTTTGTCTTTTCTTTTAAATATTTATATGTGTATGTACAATTACATTGACTTAACAAATTCTTACAATATTTTCACAACTATTGACAATTTGCATTGTTCATTGGACCCTTTTTTTTCCAATACACTGGTTTTGCTTGTGCTTTTAAATATTATATGTCCATACATAATTCTACTAACACAACAAATTTTTACAATATTTTCATCATTATTGAGGTATCAATTTTTTAAAGGTCAAAATAAAATAATAAAATAAGAGACTAAGACCAATCACAACAAAAAAATAAGTGTATTATGAAAATGATATAACATCTTCTTCTTGTCACAATATTTTCACAATCGCGAGATCTCAGTTCCTTATAGATCAAAATAAAATAAAATAGAAAGAAATGCTATATTTACAACATTTTCATAATAATTTTGTAACAAATTTTATGTAGCAAGGTATTTTTGAAAGATAAAAAAAAGTGATATCAATAGTGGATTTAATTTAAAACCAATAACAACTTGTCAATTATAATTTGTTCTAAAAATGATATTTTTTTTAGCTGATTCTAAAAATGTTATAGATGTAGAATTTCTCTCAAATAAAATAAAAATATATCTATTTGGATCCTAAAAATAAAAGTATTGTGAAAATGTTTTAATATTTTGTTGTATTCTTAGACTTCTTTTTTAGTATATATAGTCAAATTGGGTGAGCCAAAATTCACTGTACATTTCACGCACAATTTTCTTGTATTGTCTTTTTGTATTTTTTTTTTTTAATGCATAATTTTAAAACCAATAATAATATTTTACCTAAGATTTGTTGTGAAAATGTTGTGGTCGTAAAAATTAAATAATAAAATATCAAACTAGGACCTACCACAGTTGGAAATAAAAAATATTATGAAAATGTTGTGACATTTTGTTATATTCCTAAACTTCTTTTTTGTGTGACATTTTGTTGTATTCCTAGATTTCTTTTTTTGTTTAGTCAAATTTTGTAAGCCAAAACTCATTGTTTTAGGCACAATTTTCTTCAGTTGACTTTTTATTTTATTTTTAAATGCATGGTTAAAAGTGGTTAGCTCAATTTAAAACTAATAGCAATTTACCACCTAAGATTTATAATGAAAATATTATGGACGTAACATTATTCTAAAATAAAATAATAAAATATTAGACTAGGACCTACCATAGCTAAAAATAAAGATATTTTAAAAATATCGTGACTTTTTGTTGTGTTTCTAGACTTCTTCTTTGGTTTATTCAATTTATTGAACTAAAATTCATTTTTTAAAGCATAAGTTTTTTAGGTTGATTTTTTTTTTTTTTTAACACATTGTTTCAATTCTTTTTTAAATAAAAATAAAATAAAACACACACACACACACACACACACACACATAACACACACACACACACATTTGTTGGGGTAGTTGCATTCCCCCCTTAAACTAAAGTTGAATAATTTCATCATTTATATTTTGTAAATGAGCATATACCCCTATTGTTTCTCTCTTAGTTAAACCCTAACAAAATCTTATAATTCCTAAAATATTCCACTGTGCAATGTCTAATATACTCCTACTAAATTTTAATGTCACAAATTATTTTTTTTTTGTGTATTTTGAATTTTATGTGGTAGACTCATAGTCATGCTTGGAAAGTTAAAATGGTGATTTATGGTATTCTATTTGTTACCTAGAGAATACTAATTTATTAGGTTTAACTCTTCTACACTTATAATTTTATCTAATAGAAACTTTGATGACATATGTCTTTTGTTATTTTGTTCTTTTTTTAATTTATTTTCTTGGTTAAAAGGGTATATTTATTAAAAATAAGTAAGCTAAACATCGTAGTTAGACTCATAAAATAAGATAATAAATAATGAAATATGAATAACAAAATCTTCATTGCAGATAATTGCAAATATTTAATTTAATGAGGATCTTCAAAAAAATTGTAGAATATATTATCATTCATTGCAAAAATTTAAATATTGTAGAAAGATGATGACATTCATTATCATTCTTTGTAGCATTTTTTCGTGAGTAGATATTACATTTAGTAAATAAGTTCTAAGAAATTGTTATAGTACATAGATATTCAAATAGCTATCTTAAATTTAAGTACATGACTTCATACTTCTTCAACAAAAAAAAAAAATCTATATTAATTTTCTCACTGAGGGGCCAGCACGTGCCTTGCACGTGCAACCCACACTAGTCTTTTGGTAAAAGTGGGAATCTTTTAGCTAGTAAAGCTAGAAAATAGAAATATGAAATACAAGGGAGTTCGTATAAATATATAAAAAAGGTATACACAATAGTAGTTGATTGTTCAAAACAAAGACAAAGCAAAGGCTTTGGCTTCTCCAACATGGGAGTGACACTTATAATTTATTTACAACAAGATGGGCGATACCGTACCGGTACCTATTGTACTAGTACATATACTGATATCAAAACACCAATGCTTCGTACCGGTTTAAATACTGGCCATGTATTGGCCATATCAGCCGATTTTGGGCACTACTGGCCAATTTCAGGCATTACCAACCGGCATAGGAAAAAACTTTTTCTTCTTCTTTTTTTTAGTTTTGTAATTTTTGAATTTTTGTAAGGATAAAATAGTAACTTATTTGCATTATTTGTTTTCTTAGTATGCAATGAACAATTAAGCTTTCAATTTTTCATATTTTGTTTTATTTTTCTTTTAATTGATGCTAAAGTCTAAAACCATGAATAATTTGTTCTAAATTATAGTAATGTTTTATGGTAAACTGTTAGATTTGTAATAATACACACACACACACACACACACACACACACACACATACACACATATAGGTGTAAATGCACTTTTAATGCTTACATTTTGCATCTTTTTCATTTTCGTTCCTACATTTTCATTTCACCACTTTTAGTCCTTAAATCAACTAACGCGTTCCATTTTGGTCCTTACCATAACTCACGTAATAGAAATTGCTGATGTGGCAAATGGGGTACACTGTTAGCACATTAAATGCTAACGTGCCAATAAAATAATATTTAAAAATGCCACGTCAATATAAAATAATGATTAAAAAAGACACATAAGCATCCATATCAATTTTTTATTTTGAAAATTAATTTATCTATTTTAACAAAATAAAAAATGAAAAAAAAAAAAACAAAATTAGAACCTAAAATACATGAATTTAGATCTGCCATCCTCTTCATCAAAAAGATAGAAGAGCACAAACTCAAAAAAAATCATACAAATCCAAAAAATCAAACCTAGAAAAATCATAAATGAATATTGTACAAACAAAATCAATCCATTTATGTATATATACATAAACCAAATTATCCAAAACAAAATCAATCCACATATACCAACACAAACCTAGCTCAACCATACCAACACAAAGAAAAATTAAAATAAAATAAGAACACAAACCCAGATTAAACATAAGAACACAAACTCAGATTTTCTAGGATTTTCTTAACCTTTCTTGTCAACCAAACACAAACACAAACTAATCTCCAACAAAAACACCAAAACATCTTAAACCTAGCAATCAACAATCAATAAACCCACCCCACGACCCACTCCAACAACAAACCCACCCTTCGACCCACCACCGAACCCAATCGACCACTGCTTCACAACCATCGAGCACCACCATCGATTTTTGTTTCACAACTACCACCACACCGATCTCAGCCTCTCTCTAAACCCAGATCAAAACTATGGAAGGTTGTGGAGAGGGGAGGAAACAAGGAGGGGCGAGCAAAAAGGCGAATCGGGGAGGGAGAGACACCGGTCTGAGACAGAGAGACCCACCAAGAGAGAAAGACATCGATCTAAGCCACAGAGAGAGAGAGAGAGAGAGAGAGAGAGAGAGAGAGAGCAAAGCACCGATCTAAGTGAGGAGCTTGAGGCATTTGGGTTTAGGTTTGGGTTTGAGAAAAATCAAGAGATAGAGAGAATAGGTCAGTCAGAGAAAGAAAAAAAAAAAGTACCACAACCAGTTATGGTGGTGGCGGTGGTGATGAGCAAGGATGCAGAGCTCGAAGCTTTTGGCCATGAACGTGTTTTGGAAGAGAGAGAGGAAGCTTGGAGAATGTTTTAGAATGGTTAGGGGAACCGGTTTTTGATAAGGAAGTTTTAGGTTGAAGTTTTTTCTAGGTTTGTGTACATGTGATTAAATATTTTGGTTTTGTGTTCTTTTTTGTTCATGTTTAAGATGAGACCAGATCTGAATTCATGTGTATTTTAGGGTCCGTTTGGTTCCCGTAAAATATTTTTCGAAAAATATCTATTTTCCGGAAATGTTATTTTCCGAAAAAGAAAAATATTTTCAAGTGTTTGGCAGTATTATTCAAATTTTCCTGGAAAATGTTTTCATGTGTTTGGTTGCATTTGAAAATGCTATTTTCCTACTACTTTCTCACATTTTCTCAGTTACCAAACAAATTTTATAATAGAAAATTTCAACATATAAACTTAAAAAAACAAAAATCACAATAACACGATCAAATCCACCGTTCAGCCAAACTGAGAGAGCGAGGAAGAGAGATCCATTCGATCAAATCCACCAGTCGGCCAAACTGAGAGAGCGAGGAAGAGAGATCAGTGGTGATGCGATCTCGGTAGGGTGCGATCGATTTGGGGTGATGCGATCTTTAGTGGATCGGTCTTTGGTGGTGATCTGGGCTCTGGGTTCGCCGGCGAAGTCGAAGATCGGTTCGTGTTGCGAAGGCGAAGTCGAAGGCTCGTGGGTTCATCAGTTCGTGGAGCCAACGAAGTCGAAGGCTCGTGGGCGCCGGCAATGGGCTGTGGTGGTGGATCGGAGCTCGGTTTGGTTCGTTCTCTCTCTCTCTCTCTCTCTCTCTCTCTCTCTCTGCGCGTATGAGGCTCTTTTCTGGAAATGGTTTGAAGGGAAAATGAGAGTGTAAAACCATTTCCGAGTTAAAGGAGTAAATTTGGTCAAACTAAAGCATATTTTTCGGAAATTAAAATTTTCCTTGGCTTCCAAACACTGAGGTCAGGTGGTAAATGATTTCCTGAAATCATTTACCACCAAAACAAACGGACCCTTAGGTTCTAATTTTGTTTTTTTCATTTTTTATTTTGTTAAAATAAATAAATTAATTTTCAAAATTAAAAGTTGGTGTGGATGCTTATGTGTCTTTTTTAGTCATTATTTTATGCTAACGTGGCATTTTTTAATATTATTTTATTGGTCACGTCAGCATTTAATGTGCCAACAGTGTACTCCGTTTGCCACATCAGCAATTTCTGTTAAGTGAGTAACGGTAAGGACCAAAATAGAACACGTTAATTGATTTAGGGACTAAAAGTTGTGAAATGAAAATGTAGGGACCAAAATGGAAAAGATGCAAAATGTAGGGACTAAAAGTGCATTTATGCCTATATATATTTATAAATATAAAAAATAATGGTAAACCCGAAATAATACACCGGTATTGTATGGTACTGAAATATATTATTCCACTAGTCAAACTGATACAGCCTCTGGTACGAGATTGACTCCCTTGATTTACAACCCTTGCAATACCAATGAAGTAACTGCCGTGTTTGAAAATCAACAATATAAACTAAGAAAGCAAAGGGTGTATAATTTAATTTGGACCCTTTTTTGCGTATTTGTATAATTTTATATACCTAGCTTAACAAGGACTCACTCTCATAATAAATAAATAAATAAGGACTCACTCCACTTACATCCACCTATATGGTTCTCGCTTGTTCAGTTTTCACCCTCAAACACAAGTAACCTTGTTCAATCATTGTTCCTTCCTCTGTTTCCATGGTGACAGGACACCTATAGTCAAACCTTTTGTTGGAGATATTACACAAAGTAATAATAGAAGAACAAGGTTAACACAAAAGACAAACAGAAAATAGATAACCTGGAGGCACAAAATTGTTATTCTTAGACAATATTTGCCCCCACACTCTTGTTGCTAAAGGGTTAACACAAACTTGTCCCCAAAATACAACCAAGTTATTCGGTTCTACATATAGCAATTCTGAAAAATGAACATAAGCCTCTATATATACCCATCAAGTTTTATTACACCAAAAGGCATATATGGAGAATTAAAATGTTTCATAAAACCATTCGTAATGCTTGAAACATTTTCAAATGTTTAGAACAGTTACCAAAAAATTCTGCAGAAAATTTAGTTTTACGAATTTTGATCGATCAAGACGAATCGAGCATTGATCAAATGTTCCTTTTGATCAATTGAATAGGAATCGAACAGTTATCGAACCATCCAGTGACTTCAAGATTATTTTCTTCATCATTTCAATCGATCAAGCAAAAGCTTCAACCAATGAAAAATATTGAATTTCGAATTTCACTTAGAAAATTTCAAAACTTGTATTTTCACTTTATAAAACAATATTCTCCAAATTCAAATATCATTATTAAAACCTATTCATATATATACCTATATAAACAACAATCCCCCACTAGATCGTAATAATACATGTTCCACTTGATTGACATTCTATCATACATAATGGAAGGTGTCTTTTAACTTAAGCCTCACCTTAGTGTAATTGCTCAAGAAATTAATAGAGTTAATGGTTGCTTGGTGCTTAAACCAAAACTCTTATGTGTTGAAATTAGAAACAACACACATGTGAGAACATCCACAACACATTTAGAAATCCACTATTGTTAGTGCTCTTCCTAGTTTAGTGAACATTTACAAGAAAAAACCCTTTACTCTTGCTAGAAGCAACGCCACTTCTATGTTCACAAAGGTAAAATTCCTTCTTATGTCCATGTTATACAAACATTTGTACTTTATAAACTTCATTAAGAGCATAAAACATATCCTCTATTATATTGTAACAGTGGTGAGGGTCCTTTTTTGGACAGTGTTTAGGCCCAAGTTGAAGCAAGGACCCTGGGCCTGTTAGTTGTTGTTTAAAGGGACTGGGCTTGGTTCACCATAGCTAACTGGGCTGTTACTACTTTCTTTGAGTTTTTCAGAGTTTTCTCAATGATTTCATTATGATTCACTATTGCTGAATTCCCCTTTCAATGTTGGCTGCTTCCCCCTTTTATAGTGTCATTCTAGTGTTTCGGGGTACCACTGATTCTCCTCCTTTACTCCCCTAGGTATCAGAGCCCATGCTATGCCAGCCACTTTAGTGGCTAGTCCCGTCCTTGTTTCTCATAGTTTTCTTCTTTTGGTGTTTTTTTCCCAAAAGCCTCTTACTAACTTTCCATTCTAGGGCATCCTTAGAGAGCTAACCTCCAACCTCTCTTCCTTCAAGGCTTCTAAAACTTATCTTTTCAAACTCAGCTTTTTTGCTTGTTTTTCCCCTTTGTCATTTTTCCCAAGTGAGCCAATTCCCTCCTTGCCAGGTTGAAGGTTTTCCCAGCTACTTCCTTTTATGATTCTTCTCTCTGGGTTCCCCAAGGTACCAACCTCTTGTTCATGGATTTATGTTTCTCAGTGCTCTTTTTGAGCTATCTCAATCTCATCCTAGCTATGCTGCACGTCCCGAGGATCCCAAACCCCTAGTAGCCTCTGGGTATCCTGGCCCAATTCTCCCCACTGGACTCCCTTTGATTTTCTAATCTTGACGGGCTAGGCTTTTTCCTTTCTTCCCTTTGTTTCATGGACGCTGAGGCTTGTCCTTTTGTGGGTTTTGGGCTTTAAATCTTTTTTTAATGGACTTAGGCCTACCATCCTTTTCTCTTATGGTGGGCTCAACCCTTTTATATGGGGTTCACCCACTGTGCTATTTTGGACCTTAGTGTTATAACTTTTTAGACCTCAACAACAGTCTGCACTAATCCATCCTGAATGAGAAACAAAATTAGTGCTCGTACTACCATGTATCAATAACTTGTTGTTACCCTTTAAACCTCTTTAGATTAAATCAATTCGAGGTTGGGTTCCCACTATTGGTGATTCTCTTAATATAAGGGTTTTAATCCCATTCTAATGGATGTTACCTTAATTGTATCTCGATACACTGCTTTGGTAAAAAGGTCTACCAAATTACTATTTGACCTTACATAGACAATTGAAATGGTACCAAATTTAATTAATTTCATAGACAATTGAAATGGTACCAGATTTAATTAATTATCTTATGTAATCATGTCTTAGACCTATATGTCTAGACTTACCATTGTACATTTTATTGTATGCTCTGCCCAAGGTGGCTTCACTATTGCAGTACATTAAAATAGTTGGTATTGGTTATGGCCACAACTCGATGTCTAATAACATATTTCTTAGTCATTCCGCTTCTTTGCCTGCTGTTGCCAAGGATATAAATTTTGATTCCATAATGGAGTAAGAAATACACGTTTGTTTCTTTAATGCCCAAAAGATGGCACCCCCACCAAGAGTGAATATCCAACCAGACATGGATTTGTTATCACTCACACTAGTAATCTAACTAGTATCTGAATAATCATCAAACACAGCTGAAAATTCGAAATAAAAGAGTTTCTTTAAATAACCAAGAACTCTACTAATTGCTTGTAAATCTAGAAAGTTTTCCCCTAAAAAAGATATATCTGGTCTTGTACAATGCATAGCATACATCATGCTACCAGTAGCACTAGCATACTCGAGTTATGCTATTGCTCTTCCAGTGTTCTCACCCAATTTTATGCTCCGATCAATAGGTGTATTTATTTCTTTTATATTAAGATGTTCAAATCTTTGAAGCACTTTCTCAATATAAGGAGATTGACACAATGCAAAGCCCTTACTATGTCTAGTAATTTTAATTCCCAAAATAGTATCTACTTCATTTAAATATTTCATTTTAAACACAGAAGACATACACTTTTTGGAGTCACATACACCTTTCATATTTGTACCAAATATGAGCATATCATCCACATAAAGGTACACAATGACTCCATATTTCTTTTTACATTTGGAATACATACATTTGTTGGAACTATTGTGCACAAAGCCATCAGACAAAATCGCTAAGTCAAATTTCTCATGCCATTATTTTGGAGCATGTTTCAAGCCATATAAGGACTTGACTAATTTGCAAACTTTCTTTTCATTTCTAGGAAGTACAAAACCGTCAAGTTGTTCTATGTAAACTTCCTCATCAAAATCACTATTTAGGAAAGCTGTCTTAACATCTATTTGATGTACAATAAACTTATATATGGATGCAAGTGCTAATAACACACAAATAGACATGATCCTAGCCATTGGTGCATAAGTATCAAAATAGTCTATTCCTTCCCTTTGTTTAAAGCCTTTTGCCACTAACCTTGTTTTAAGGCTATGTTTGGTTGAAGTGAAAATAGGAAGGATGGAAATGGAGGAGAGAAAATATGAGAGATTTTAGGTGGAAAGGGTGTTTGGTTGGAATGATTTCGGAGGAGAGAAAATGGTGGGACCCACCTATTTTCTTCCATGGCCCATCATTTTTCAACTCCCTCAAATTGGAGAGAAAATGGGGAGGGGAAGTGGTTTGATAAAAATGACATTTCTACCCCTTCTACTCTCCTAAAGTAAATTCAATGTTAATACTTTTTTCTTTCCTTTTTTTCCTTTTTTTTCCCCCCCTTTTATGGGTTCTTTGTTTGACGTTGAACCTTGTTTCATTTTGCTTTTCCTTTTTTCTTTTTTCTTTTTTTTGGCTCTGTCTTTTGTTTCATTGAACCTTTTTTTTCCTGGGTTCTTTACTACTCACATTTAAACTTTTTTTTTTTTGAATTTATTTTCCTTACTTTGAACCATTTTACATAGAACCAGTTTTTTCTTTTTCTTTTTTCCTTTATAAAATATTTATATAAAATAAGTTATGTAATAAGGGCATGAGAGTAAATTTATACAAACTCTATTTTCTATCCCTTCACTATTCTACCCTCCAACCAAACACAAATGAGAAAAATTAAAATCTCTTCTATCTCCCCACTTTTCCATCTCCTCTCCATTTTCTATCATCTCACTTTTCCATCCTCCCAAACAAATGGATCCTAAAGGTTTGAATTGACCCATTAGTATTGTATTTTCTTCTAAATACCCATTTACAACCAATTGGTTTTGAACCAGTCAGCTGATCCACTAGGACCCAAGTATTATTGGATAATATTGAGTCAATCTCATCATTCACAGCTTCCTTCTAAAATGTTGAATCTTTAGAATTCATAGCTTCCTCAAAGGTTTTAGGATCATCTTCTATGTTAAACACAATAGGTATTTTATTTAAAACCACTTGTCTATTTCCTTCAACAAGGCACAATTGAGCTTGATAAGAAATGAAATTTGTTCACTTGGTGAACTACTTTCAATCCTTTTAGTACCACCCAAAGTAGTATTAGGATTAGATTCACCTTGTTGTGTTTACATAAGTATCAAAGCATCCATGGAATCTTTACTGAATTTATTCTCAACTAACTCAACATCTCTTGATTCCACCACTGTATTAGAGCTTAAGTCTAATAACTTATATGCTTTTGAATTTTCAGCAAGACCCACAAACACACTTTTCATATCTCTTGGTCCTAAATTTGTTTTTATTTTTTTTGGATCAACCACTCTATAAAATGCTAAAGACCCCCACACTTTAATATAATCATGATTTGGTTTCCTTCCATTCCATAACTCATATGGAGATACTTTAATCTTTTTAGAAGGTACTCTATTGTGCTCATGACATGCTGTAAGCAATGCATCTCCCCATAAATTAAAATGAAGCTCTACACTCAAGATCATGGCATTTACCATGTCTACAAGAGTCCTATTTTTTCTTTCAGCCAAATCATTTTGTTGGGGTGTATAAGAGCTGAACTTTGGTGTATTATTCCATGTTCCTTACAAAATGTAGAAAAATCATTAGGACAATATTCACCACCTCTATCACTTTGTAGGATCTTTATTTTCCTAACCTTTTGATTTTCCACTTCATTTTTATAACGTTTGAACATGTCAAAGGATTCATCTTTATTTCTCATTAAATACACATATGTAAATCTATAGAAATTATCAACTAATGTAATAAAGTATCTTTTACCTCCTCTAGTTAATACACCATTCAATTTACATACATCTGAATGTACAAGTTCAAGCATAATAGAATTTTTATCTGACTTAGAAAAAGGTTTCTTTGTCATTTTTGCTTGAATACAAATTTCACATTTCTTTTCATCGTCATGCTTATATGAAATCATACCATACTTTGACATAAACTTCAAATATTTGAAATTTAAATGTCCTAATCTAGCATGCCACAAATATGAAGAATCAACAATATAAGCACAACCAGAAACTTATTTATTAATAATACTTAATTTGTACATGATATCAGTAACCTATCCCTTTCCTAAAAATATCTCATTCTTGGACAAGATTAACTTGTCCGATTCAAGTACAGCTTTTACACCACTCTTACATAACAAATTGGTGGATACAAGATTCTTCTTAATATCAGGTACATGAAAAGCATTGGTTAAGATCAACATCTTGCTTGAACTCATTTTCACTTCAATGGTGCCCTTTCCACGAACCTTTGTTTTATTGTGGTTGCCCATCAGCGCATGTTGCTCTATGGAAGACTCATCATAAGTCTTGAATTGCTCCTTGTTGTTGCACACATGCACCATTGCACCCAAATCAAACCACTAATCAAAAGGATTTACAATCACAACCATATGAACTTCAATAATCATATCAATATGTATGCCACTTACCATAGCAAAAATGTCCTCAATAACATTTATTTCATTAGCATTGCCTTCTTCATCCTTTTTCTTATTCTTCAAGAGTTTACATTCGCGAATGTAATGGCCTTTCTTTCCACAATAGAAACAAGCTTGGTTCTTTTTATCTTTGTTGGGATTCTTGGAGTTGTTCTTCTTGAAACCACTCCCACTCTTGTTCACTTTCAAGTGCTTATCGGTCTTAGTCAAACTCCCACTTTGAACATTGCTCACATTGTTCACATTCACTTTAGAATTGATGTTAGTCCCATCTTTAACCCAACTTTCCTCTTCATTTCGAAGATGTTGTCCGAATTGTTCTAAAGTGAGATCATCTGATATATGCAGAAGTTTCTTCCTAAAATTATTCCAACTTGGTGGGAGTTTTGCAATGATTGCTCTCACGGAGTTTATTGACAAATATCTATAGCTCATGCACTTGATCCAAAATCGAGATATTATCAAGTATTTTATAATCAAAATACTTTTGAATAATAAACTTATTTGTACCTACTTTCTCAGTTTTTTACTTTGCCTCCAAAGCATTCTAAATCTTATTCGGTGACTTCATTGAAGTGTAGAGATCATAGAGATGATGCAAAAGAGTATTGAGAATATGCCTTCTGCAAATCAGTTCGTCTTCCTCCCGTTTATTTCTTTGTGCCTTTATCTCATCAGTGTCTTCATCACTTACAGTAGGAAAAGACATCAAATTCAGGTCCAAGACATAGAAAAGTTTCAGTGCAGTAAGCAGGAATTTCATTTTGTCTTCCCATCGAGAGAAATTGGTTCCATCAAAGCGATCTGGTTTCAACAATTCATGATTCAACATCTTTAATGTTGAAACATCACTTGTTCCTTCCATTGTAGGAAATTTTGTCTGAGATTTTTGGGGATATTACACAAAGTAATAATGGAAGAACAATATTAACATAAAAGACAAACAAAAAATAGATAACTTGGAAGTACAAGTTTGTTATCCTTAGACAATATTTGCCCCCACACTCATGTTGCTAAAGGGTTACTACAAATTTGTCCCTAGGATAGAATCAAGTTGTTGAGTTTTACTAATAACAATTCTGGAGAATGGCCACAGGATTTCTTATGTTTTTTTGGAACTTATTTTACCAAAAGGCACATATGAAGAGTTAAAATGTTTCATAAAACCATTCACAATGCTTGAAACTTTTTCAAACATTTCGAACAGTTACCAGAAAATTCAGTTTTATGAGTTTCAATCGGTTGAGAGGAATCGAGTATTGATTGAATGTCTTTTCAATTGATCAAACAGGAATCGAACGGTGATTGAACTATCTAGTGACTTCAAGATTATTTTCTTCATCATTTCGATCAATCGAGCAAAAGTTTCGACCGATCGAAAATACTAAATTTTGAATTTCACTTAGAAAATTCCAAAATTTGAATTTTCACTTTATGAAACAATATTCTCCAAATTTAAATATCATCATTTCAACATATTCATGTATATACCTATATATACAACACCTTTAAAGCCCCTTTCATCAAAGTATTCCTAGAGTTGATAGATAAGGTGGAGGCTCATCGTCCAGTCAAGGGAATCAATACCGTATCGAAGGTTATTTCGATTTGATCAAAAAAACGAAATATTTCGATACCGATTAATACCGGTGTGCCATTTCGGGTTTACCGCTAATTTTTATACATATATATATATATATTCATTATTCAAAATCTATATAATTTGTTGCAAATATTTAAAATGATAATTTACATATATGCTTTAATTGTGAACCTTCTGATTAAAGTGTCAACTCATTAATGATTAATAAAATTAAATACATAGATAATACTTAGTAGATTACATGGTGATAATTATATTAATAATAGTAGTAATAATACAAGTTGGACTGTCAAATGCTTGTGCAACTTGTGTCCTTTTAATATTAGAAAAAATATATAAAAATCTATTTGAAATTTAAACTGTCCAAGTTCACGTGGGTAGTGTCAGGGCACACCACCATAAAGCCTCTTCTTTGATGAAAAGTAAAAGCGAAAGGCAAAGAAAGTTGAGAGAAACATTAGTCAGTATAAGAAGTGAAACAGAAGTGGAGTAACTCTGGATGAAAGATGAAGAAGAAGAAGAACCAAAGACAAAAAGGAGATGGACGATGATCGGCGAAGTGGCATTGCTTCTAGAAAAGTGGAAGCGACAGTAAGGATCTGGGTATCTTTCTTTTTTCTTTTTTTCTTTTTTCCATTGGTTTACACTTTACCGGCCAATTTTCATTTTCCGGCCGATATCCGATATTTTTCCTGGAATAGCCGGTACGTCGCAATATGACCCAGTATTTTTCCGTTGGTTTACACTTCAACCACCTCATTCTTTTCTTTTCTTCTCTGAGTTCCATGGCCATGCCTCTCTCAGTCTCTCTTCTCTCTGACTGTGGAGGCTCTTACACATCGACCTCCACAGTCCCTCTCACACACCGACCTCCACAGTCACTCCAAATCTTCCTTGTGCCGCTAGCCTCCACACACTGGCCTCTACATGCCAACCTCCCCACAACATGATCATCTTCCTTCTTTTCTCACAGTATGATTGTTCTCTTTTCTTTCTCTGTTGCTCTTCTTTGTTCAACAACTCTCTCTCTCTCTCTCTCTCTCTCTCTCTCTCTCTCTCTCTCTCTCTCTGTTGCTCTATTGCTTTGTTTTTTTATATGTGATTAAAGTTAGAGTTTTGAAAATCTCAATAACCCTCTCTTTGGAAAACCGAAAACTGACCGAAATCGATTGAAACCGAAACACTACCAAAATCAATTGATTTCCAGCCATTTCAATCGGTTCCAGTTGAGAATTTCACAAATCGAAATATTCAGTTTTGACTAGCCATACACATACAAAACCGGCCAAATCAAACCGAGCACACCCCTACTATTCACAACTACTTTGACTTTCAAGGATTTCCATTTGGACATGATGCTAATATTCTTGTTGTATTAGAAACAAGAGCCACTTGAGGAACTCCTTCAATTCATTGCTCACTTCCTTATTTTGTAACCATTGAAGATCCTTAATCCTTACTAATCGTTTCTTTGGCAGCTCTAGTTGCATGCTGCACCAAGCTTCATCTATAATGTGCTGGGTTTTGTGAAGTCTAGTTGTGTTTGATCTAGATTATGATGCAACCCAAAATAAAATTGCTACAATTTTTAATGAGAGTTTTTATGAGGCTTAGTTCATGAAGTGGAGGCTTAGGCCAATAGACCCAAGTTGGAACGCTTATGGAAAAGCCTCTCCTTAGGGATCCAAGGACAACGCCCAAGAAATTTTTTGGCCCGTTTGTAGCCCATTATATATCCTGTGCACAAAATGGAAAAAAAAAAATGTTGGTTTTGGAGACTAGAGTTTTGTGTTTTTTTTTTAGAGAGAAAATTGTACTGTCATATCTTGTATTTTTCCCTGTGAAAAGTGAAATTCCTATAACTCTGTGGTGTAGACACCGCATTTTGTACCCTTTACAACTCGAACTCTCATTCCCCAATGATGCTGAATTCTAAGACCCAAGATTGGCTTAGGGCCCAACCAGAAGTTAAATTGACTTAAGAAATGTTAAGATGAAAAATATAAATTTTAAAAAGCAAATATATCTATTTTTGAAAAATAAGGCCAAAGGAAACCCTCGCTATGCGCATGCAAAAATCAGCTTGCGCTCGAAACTTTCTGCATGCGTATGCAGGCCTGATCTTGCACATGCATAATGATTTCTGGAAACTATACAAGGCAAGTTTTCTGCATTAATGTTAAGGTTTGAAACGAATCCGACATCATCTGGGAGTCGTTCCAAACTCCCTTTTTCACATTATAACTAGCCTTACATGGTATGTTTTCAAAACACACAAAAACTGTTCTTAAAACTCAAATTGTGAAAGAAATTGAAACAAGTAAAATGCTATTTTCAATTTTTAGTTTTCAAAGCCAATGAAAACATGAGTATGATTTAATGAATCTATCTTAATTAATGAGTTAGCACTAGATTTTGAATCCTAATAGCAAGATATTTCAGTATTTTAAAAAAAAAAAAAATTTCTTCAAAAAACTTTTTTTTTTTTTTTTTTAATTTCAACTAACCAAACAAGTTTTTGATTTCAAAAATACAAGAAAATTGTTTTTTCTTTCTATTCTCAAAAACAAGTTTTTGAAAATAGGAAACAAAAACTTTTACCAAACATAACCTAAGACTCAGTAGAAATAGTGAATCAAAGAGTGAGTTTTTCACAAAACGCCCTCAAGTCAATTTTCTTTTGATTAGGACCTTTTCTGGCCTTGATCTTTGAGTTTCAAATTACTAATAACTGTTTTATTGAATTGTGAATAGATTTGAATGAGGGGAATGGTTAAAAATCAAGCTTGAAGAGCTTTTCTTTGAGGTATTAGTTTTAAACCCTTCTGTTTCTCTTCTTTCATTTTCTGCTCTTTAATCTTTCTGTTTGCCTTAGTTTCTTGTTATAATATGTTTTATTATGTTTGTGTAGTCTAGGTTTATGTTTTTGTATTTTTAAAATGCATGTTAGGATGTTAGATTTAGTATTTTAAGTCCTTGCTGTGTTTCTAGGGTTTCTGGACAGAAACCTGCATACGCATAATCTTACCTGCGCATGTAGGTTTGTTCATGCGTGCGCATGAACTTGCCCAGAAACCCTAATTTTATTCATCCATTTTTGATCCTGCCTTCACATGTTTGTTTTTTTTTTTAGCTTCTTTTTCCATGTTTTTATGCTTTCAAAGTCTTTGTTTCACATGTTTATTTATTTGTTTGCTTTCAAATATTAGAATTAGGGTTTTATTGCTTTAATGCTATGAACATGCATTCACATACTCATGCATAATGCCATAGGTGCTGAGTTGCTGCAAGGTAAGGTAAGTCTTGCATTTGTAATGTTCATGCATTTATGATATGATCTTGCTTTGATATACATGCTTGTTTGGATGAGTATTTCCAATGTATAGATGCAATCACATGTTGCTTTGATCTTTCTATGTTTTTTTTTTGCCATGATTTGATTGCTACTTTGGATGAATAACATGCTTAGATGTATGATTAGGGTTGGTGATGCGATGAATGCTTTAATGCCATGCTAGATGAGTGTTAGGACCTTTGATATGTGATGTCGTGATTAGATGAATGGTATGTCTTTGTTTGTATGCATAATAGATTTATTATTAGGTCTTTTGGGACGATTGATGCCATGCTGATTGTATGATGAATGTGTGTGTGTGTGTGTGAGTTAGAATAACAATATTGAGTGTGCATTTAATAGGGTTAAGACATAAGACACAATGATGGAAAGCCAACCTTAGGGTTGGCGGTTTTGGGTGCCTAACACCTTTCTAAGACCGTACCTTAACTTCAAACCCATATCTCTAGTAGTAAGATCAAAAGGTCCTTCCACGAGAAGATACTATATATATGGTTCATAAGCCATTGCAAAAACTAGGTGGCAACTCCTTCAACCTTCACTTGCGTCCACATGTGGACATAAGCAAATTGCCGAACCATGTGAATATTATTTTGTGTGATTATTTTTCTTTGACGCATGTTTTTTATCTATTTTTGCATCTCACAGAACTTGTAATTTTGTGTTTATTCCCTTCGTAACGAGGAGATTGTATTGTCTAATGTCCTGTGAACGTAGACATAAACATAAGGAACTCATTGATGAAAGGATTAACAAAAACCTGGAAAAGAATCAACCTCAGGTGTAAATCCAAGAAGTTTAGTCAGATTCACAATGAAGGAAATAGACCAACATATAAAGGAAATGCTGAGATTCTAATGTCTTATCAACTGGAAGTAGGGAAATAGGACCCTGATGACCTCAATAGATGAAAAATTATTAAAACTGAAACAAACAGTCTATTAACACTGAAACATACATAAAGAAAGTCCTATCATGCAAGAGTCAAACCACATGATAACACATTATCATGCTTTGGCTCCGTTTGGATAGCACTTATTGTTGCTGAAAGTTGATAAAAACTTATTGTTGCTGAAAACACTGTAGCAAAATAATTTTTAAATGTGTGAATAGTGTTGTGGGACCCACTTTTAATATTAAATATTGCATGAACAGTGCATGAACAGTACACGCACAGTACACGCACATTAACTTTTGTCCCCCGAAGTCAACCATTGCGACAGGAAAAAAAAAAAAAAAAGAGGAGAAAACGTGAAACCAAAACGCGCCGCAGCTTTAAGCTGTATCCAAACCCAGGCTTTATGTCTTTGGGGCTAAATGATGCTTATTTCCACTTACAAAAGTGGGGGTTGATGAAGAATTGTTTGCAACCGTGTCTTAATAACGGTATCTCACCTATCGATAGTAGACTGATTTAATGCCCAAAATTGAACAAATACATCATCGGGTTTTACAACCTTTTTTTCCTAATAAGTAATTGGGTTATACATCATTTGTCTTTCATGTAACTTATGTTTGGTTAATTAGGATAACATGATGACCATTTTAGCAGTTTAAACTTTAGCCCAGGAATAGTTCCTATATTTTTTTGTCTACCATCAGTCCATCCTAATTATTAGCTTTTGATAAATTCTTAACTGCATTGCAATTTATCACAATCAAATATCAGTAATTCCACTAACTAACATACGTTTTGATTAAGAAGGTTGACTAATCTTAATGACCAATTACACAATGAAAGACCTTCCTTCTCGTGGGTACAAACCATGTTTTCGCTTCCAAGAATATCATTGTGAGAGATGTCTACCAAGGCCTTGAAATTATATGGTGTTGAGTCCCAAATAATATTATCAACAATATTAGCAATTCAAAATAGCAAAATATATATATTTATGTGGAAAAATCTTTCTCTTTAAAGGGGAAAACTATGGACAAACTCCGAATCAATTCACTGTTATCAAATCAATTATAATAATTATTGTATATGTCTTACAGTTAAAGAAAAATATCTCTTGTTTTTCTCTACTCTCGCACACACTAATTATCTCTCTCAAAAACGGCAACCCTTTGCTCTTTCCTCTCTATTTTCTTCTTCACACACAGCTCTCTTTTGGTTATCTTCTTTTTCTCTATGCGGTTCCCTCTTAGCTGCTATCTCTTTTCTCTTGTGCAGCTCCCTTTTTCTCTATTTTCTATTCCATATGCAACACACCTCAAAACTATAAAAACCTTATTTATATATAACGTAGACGCACACCATAATCCCAATACAAGACAAATAAGGAGTCTTTCAAACCATTAACCATGGTCTCCTATTTCAAATAAGATTAGTTCGTTTGCTTTCCTATGAGTTCACTAACTCCTAAGAGTATTAGCATTTGGTATCTACAAATTATCCTATTTTACCATCTTACAAGTTACTTTCTCTATTATATCATATCATTTTACATGAAAATAGTTATGTACTAAGGGAGAGAGTTAGTATAGGAGATATTTTTGTTAGGGGGAGTGTTTTTATCTTTGAGAGATGTAATGAGGACTTTTTGTATCTTTTCTTTTCTTTTCTTTTTGGATACATTGTTCTTACATTGTGATAGCAAACCTTGTATTCATTCTGTTATAAATATTGAGGTTGTTATTACATTCTTTCACCTATCTCTTCATGTGTTGTTTCCTTTCTCTCTTTATGCACATTCTTCTTATTACTTGTATGCAATCTTTTATTTCTGTTTCACAGTAAGATGCCGTGATGGGTTTTGTTTAAAATGTTTCAGAAATACAGGTTGTCGAATTCTTTCTTGCCATGAACTCTCTTCTTACAAAGTTTTTCAAGAGTTTGTATTAAGATTAAATTTTATTGTATTCAACAAGTAAGTATAAGTTGAGTGATTTATGTTTTCTCTCATATGTTCATTTATTTTTTGTGGTTTTGTCAAGGTTTGCCAAAAAGAGAGATTGTTAGGACATATGTGAATCATGTTAGGAACATATGTTATTTAGAATTGGCTAATCCTTTGACAAAACACATTTTACTTGTAATTGGGTACATCTAGGATGTATTTAATACTTCAAGGAACAAGATTTCAAGTCCAAGTATTGAAACCATGCAAATCTATCAAAAAAATAAGTGAAGAAGTGCTGGATTTTAAAACTCAACAGCTAGCTCAACAGATAGCATCTATCGAGGTTTAAAAGGCCAATTTAGCACGATGCTCGACAGCTGCTCGATAGATAACCTATCTATTGAGATTTATGAAAATCAGTTTTTCAGATCTTATTTCACACCAATCCGTGTATACATATTTAGGCTTTCTTTTCTTACAATCCTAAACATATATAAGAATTATTTTAAGGACCGTCAAAGGTTGCGCAAGTGTAAGGCAAAGTTTTGTTCATGTAAATTGTGACCAGAGACAAAATTTGCCCTAATTCATTTTTCTCTTGAAAAAGCTGCTACGTTTATACGCTGTTGGTTTTGTGACCAAGGAGCTTCGTGATCTTTATCATGTTGATTAACTGAAAAACTTTGCAGCCAACATCTTTCTCAAGTTGGTGAGTAAGCCACGTACTAGGATCCATGCATCGATTGGTTAGTCACGTATTGGGAGCCGTGTATTAAAAATGAGAGATTGTCACTACAGAACAAGTCCAATTGTGTATCGAGGTAAGGGTTCAACTGTAGGTTGGTATAAGATACTAGGATTCCTTTTTGTAACCGCTTGTTGTGATAATAGTGAATTCTCGAGAATGGCAACTTTAAATTCATCCAATGGAGTTTTGCCTCGGTGGTTTTCCCATTCGTAAACAAATCACCATGTCAACTTTATTTTCCGCTGTATATTAACTTAGTTGGTGATTTGTTTGTGCTACTATACGTTTTGCATGTTAATTGAATTAATTAATTAACTTGGCTAAATCAATTGATTAATTTATTACAAGGGCTCAATACATGCTTGGCCTATCATATTTAATAAGAGTTATTAAATAAAGTAACTACCAAGGTAGTTAGAATGTACGTATGATGAAAAGAAAAGAAAGCAGTTTTTTCTCTACAATGAGAAGAAGAAGAACAATATCTTTTAAAAGAACTTTTCTTTGAGAATCAACGTACATAAAGACTGATTAAGAGACTACTCTTCTCGAGCACCAAGTGGAATTGGGATGTTGATTAGAGGTATTCTCAAATCTTGATTTTGAATTTTACTGCATCAAGGTACGCTTTCTATTCTTTGCTCTACAATTCAAGGTTACATGTTATCTCTCATGAATGAAGTAGATCCGTATTTGTTGCTTCCGCTGTGTATTTTGTATGAGATGCAAAACCAGATTTTCCAATAGTTATGACTGAGCAGGAGGCTGATGTATGATAGAGGAACCATTTTTCTACCAAATATTAAAAGCAATTTATCAGGGACGAAATCAGGATTCAAACTTAGAGGGTTCAAAGTTCTTTGCTCAAAGATTTTTAAAAAATTGAAATATCAATACTAGAGGTTGACAAAAATCATTATTAGCATTAATTTTTTAATTATATGTATTTTTTATTTTGAAAAAAAAAATAACAATTTATAATCAAGAGTTTTGTAAGTCAATTGGCACATCCTAATATTTTCAAGGTCTGTCCAAGATTAGTCCGATTCTTTATTCTATTGACATTATAAATTTTTTTTTTTTTTTTAAATTATGTACTCTTTGCACAAAATCCTATAACTAATAACTTCATAATGCTATATATATGGTTAAAAGATTCTTAAAAAAAAAGAAATACAAACAACTATAGTTAAAAGTTCAAATCTATGTCAAGCATTATATTAATAAAACAACTAAAATAATGATTAATAATATCAAGCATTAATATTCAGCGTAAAAAAGGGTAAGACAATTACTGGTGTCTTGAAAAAATAGTAAAACAAAAAATTAAAAGAGATTTATTAAACAATCACATGATAATATACGATAACTTTGAGTCTTTAACTAAATAAATAATAAAACTTTTCCCATTATTACATTAATATAATACAACAAAATAAAAGATAAAGGTTGCGAAGCAAACGATTGTCCACTCTCACTAGGCTTTGAGCACATTTAGAAGGCGTTTGAATAGGAATTATAATTCTTGCTTTTTGCGTTTTTTTTTTTTTTTTTTTTTTTTTTTTTTTTTTTTTTTTTTTTTTTTTTTTTTTTTTTTTTTTTTTATGGTAGAGAGGGAGGAGGAGGGAGGGAGGGATGGAGAAAGAAGCACATTTAGTTACATAAGTACGCATATAACTTCCAAGGTTCCAACCCCACCATTTGAAGCCATCCAAATTGAACAAAGCACGACAAAGTAATTAAATAGCACACCTAATCCTGTATATATATATATATATATAGCTGACAAGAAAATATAATTTAATTATATAATTAAGGCAAATTATTCTTTGTTGGAATGTTGGAGATAATCGAAAGTCAAGGGTCTAAAGAGATGAGCAGCTTCAGTCTCTATCAACTCCACTTGGCCTTTCAAGAGGTGCACGTACACAACCCAGTCACCGTTGCAACTTGGACTTGGCATTGGCATCACATACCCTGAGTCACCTCCCCAAGGAAAATGGTATGACCCAAATATTGGCTTACCCCATCCAAAATCCACCTTTGACTCCGGGAACCTTTGCCCTGATGATACCACAAAAGCTGGTCCATCTTCACTCCCACTACAATATATCTTAGCCAACCCTGGCACTGGACGATGAGACTCCACCCAATCTATGAGCCCCAAGAAATGTTCCTTGCTCACTGCACCATCCAAGAAATCATGAACTTCATTTGCCACATAACTCAATGGATTTTGATCAATCTCATTTACTTCCTTCCCTCCATAAGGAATGGATAGCACATTTCCAAAGTAAGAACCCATGAGTGAAGCTTTGTCTCTATCTCCATCACTTAACCTTGTCCTACCATCCACAACAATGCCCATTTTGGTTACCTTTTTGTCCACATTGTTAAGAATAGCATGTTTAGCAACCATCTTCCACAAGAAGGCACAAAAGGACTCTAGTTTAGTCCTCCTGCAACCATTGGTTGTGGTAGCTAGTGATTGGAGCAGGTTGAGTTGGTCAGCTTTAATGTAGTATATGCGGCTAATAAGACAATCATCACCAGGTTGTGGGTCTTTGGGTGGAGGCAATGAGGTCACTGGAACATACATGTCGCTCAAGGATGGATGAATTGAACCAGGGCGTCTAGGATTGAGTAAAGAACGACGAAAACATGGCACCGTAGAGATGGGTTTAGACTGAGCCATCTCAGCCCATGACACAAGAAATAGGTTGGCCGAGTAGGCGTCTGCAATTCTATGGTCAAACGTGCACGCCACAACCAACCCACCACACTTGAGCTCGGTTGCCTGCATATTCCAAATACAAAACCAAAATGTCAGTATTAGTATTTATTTTTTTACTACGTGCCTTGTCAAACATTTAATATTTGACTAATGCGTCCTCACCAAATTTATGTACTTGTTGCGTTTATTTGGATTGGTTGCTGTTTTAATTTTAACAAGTTATATTGGGTTAGTAGGTTATGACTTCTGGTATATAATAATTAATATCAAAAGGAGCCTTTCTTTTTTAATTAATTTTATTCTTAAATATGATTAATTTATGAATTTTGTTAGTCCTACATATATAATAGATTCCATTTTTTATTACCAAAAAAAAAATCCATTTTTTACAGCTTGTTTTTCTAAATAGTTAATAATAATTAACTATAGCGATATCACGTGTGTGAAAATAATGCCTTACTTTTGACAAATTCAATTAAACTGAGTAAAAACAAAAATATATATATATATATTAATAATAATGTGAAATTTAATTCCTTTTACCAAAAATATATATATATATATATATATTAAATTTTATCTTTAACATAGACTTTATAGCCACGGGAAACCTACACATTATTAAAGGAACACATATTAGTTTCTTGTGTAGGGACGGTACAGCTACACCACAGCGTCTTGCGTCTGACGTTTCTTTTTTATTTTTTAATGAAAAGTGTTTCAGCGCTGAAAAGCACTTTAAATGGATTTGTGCACTGTTTTATGAGACCTACAAATTTCTTTTTTTATCAAAATTTTTATTAAAAATGAGTCTTACAGCACTTTTTATACATTTAAAAATTATTTTATTATAATGTTTTCAGTTTTTAATTTTTAATTTTCACCAAAATAAGCATTATCTAAACAGATCATACATCAAACTTTGATCAGCTGCCTAATTTCGGATTATACTAATAGTTACATTTTTTGTGAATTCTTTTGAAAAAAAGATAGTGTCATTTTGATCCGCCGCCCAATTTCTTGAGTGGGGATGGTACGTCAAACGCATCTTATACGTAAAGATATATTCTTTTGAAAATTCCTCTACTATCAAATACATGCATTCATGCGAGAGTGAAAGTAGTAATACACACACATATACATATTCACACTCCCACGAGATGCCTAAACAAAGACAAGGAATATTTCTGATTTAAAAACAAAGTAATACCACTTCATTAAAAGTGGTTTTAATTAAGATAAAATCTATTTTTGGTTTTGATCTATTAATTTATAAATAGATAATCATAAATAAAATTTTAAAAAAAATAGCATAATGTTTCTTTCAAAGTAGTTTCAAAAACTATTCTCATTTCTTGTTATTTCAGAATCTTAGTTCATCGCAAATACTCTACTGGCTATTAAAATTGAATTGTTTGCATGTAAAATTATGTGGCTAGCATCTCCAAAAACACATTTTAGGGAGAAAATATATATATATATATATACATCCAAAAAAAAGTTTCCAGGATTTTCTACCTTTAAAGAAAAAAAAAAAAGGTTCGTTTGAGATGTGTTAGGGGTTGGAGAAAGATTGACGTTGTTTTATACGCTAAGATAATTTTCGCTTCAGCAGGAGCTAAAAATATTACCGCTATGTGCGTGTGCGTGTGGGGTGTACGTGAATACATTGGGAATAAGAAACACGTGACGAACCTGGACACCGAGCACACCATGCTTCTTCTTGGGCACAAGTTTGCCTTCAATGGTGTCATCAGGGTTATACAAGTCGAGGTCTTTAAGCTCTGCCTCAGCAAAAGCTTCGACAAAGTCCACACCACGGTTATTGCAAAGAATCTCAGGTTCACCAACAGGGTTTGACACCAACTCACCCGCAAAAGCATAGTATGTCACGAGAGCTTGGGCCAAGGCCTTCTTAAGAACCCCAACCATGGAGGGAAAATTATTAGAGAGGTCCTTTCCCAATAAGCTGGTGTTCTTCTTGTAACAGAAAAACACACCCACATCAACTGGGGGTAGAAGCAAGTCTAGGTTGGATAGTGGTAGCCAATGCTCTTGCAGTGGCAGCACTGCAGCCACAACCTCCCTCTTGCTCACTTTCACAATCAACTCTCCTCCTCCTCCTTCTGAACCCATGTTTACAGAGAGAAAGAGAGACAGCAGTAAGAGGCTGTAAGAGAATAGTTTTGAAATATGGTTGATGGGGTTTGATAGGGGAGTGGATATATAGGGGCCCCTGTGTGGGACTGTGCGTGAGATTTTTCCTAATTAATCATTTAGTCAAGGTAGGCTTTTGTAGAATAGAAATGTATTATGTGAAATATCTTGTAGATATTTGTCACAGCATAGAATATCTTATAGATATTAGTTTAGTAGTTCTGTATTGTAGTTTGTATATATAAGTGCTAAGCTACAATAGCATAGAGTGGTAGTGCATTAAACGGGTGTAGTTTATAGAGCATACTTAGTTAGGTATCTGTCATTTGTCATATTTGTATTGGTTGACTTGATTGTTGGTAAGGTAGTTACTCTATTTCTGGTATATAAAGAAGCGCGATCAGATATCTATAATGTGAGCGTTTGGGAATGGCGTCTGCATTTTGCGTTTTGCAATTTTTGCGTTTTCTATTTGTTTTTTTTTTTTTTCACGCGTTTCAGGTGTAATGCGGCTACTATTCATGAACAATAGCCGCGTTATTTGACTTTTCAGCCGGTGACCCAAACACCGTGTACTGTTCACGAGTTCCACAAATCTTACTAACTTTTTCATTAAAAATGGATCCCACGGCACTATTCACATATTTAAAAATTATTTTGCTACAGTGTTTTTAGTTTTCAATTTTTAGCTGTATTCAAACGGACCCAATATATGAAATCATTCACAACAATTCCCTCTCTCTCTCTCTCTCTCTCTCTCTCTCTCTCTCTCTCTCTCTCTCTCTCTCTCTCTGATTCCACCATTGTAGGAGCTTCAAGCTTGTGTCTAATTTCAACATGGTATCAGAGCTAAACTGCTTCAAGAGAATCTTCAAATTCTGGTATTCTCTAAATGTTAGTTCAATCTCTTTCATTTCCTCAGTGCTTTTCTCTGAATCAAGTGGATCGTATGGTTCTTGATTTCTGTTAAATAAAGTTGATCGTATTGTTCTTGATTCTTGCACTGAGTTTTCTTCTCCAAATCAGGGTTTTCTTTCTGTGCTTGATAGCAACTCAAAAATTTTGATTTCTTCTACATTGGCAAATTGTAATTCCTATTATTAAGGTTTTTTTTTTTTTTTTCAATTTTGTGTTTCCTTCTGTACATTGGCAAATTGAAACTTTCTTGGTTAGGATTTTCAATTACCAATTTGTGATTGTTATTGTCCCTTCATCAAGATCTTGAATTGAATTAGTTTTCTCAAGAATCTTGGTTTCTAGCTTTGTTAGCTTCTGTTTGGAATCTGAATCTTGATCAATTTTCTTTTGCTGGATAATTCTTGTTAAGTATGACTAAAAGTTCTTCTAGTGCTTCTGTTCATACTGTCTAGCCTTGGGAAAATGCATCTAGTCCATTTTTCTTGTCTAGTGGAGACAACCCTGGTGTTTCCCTTATTGTTCAACATCTCACTGAGGAGAATTACAATACCTAGAGCAAAGCAGTCCTAATATCATTAAATGATAAGACTAAACTAGGGTTCATTGATGGCTCAATTTCTAAGCCACAATCCATTGACCATCCTCTAGATACACAGCTTGGTGTAAATGTAACAGCACAGTATTAGCTTGGTTGTTCAATTCTGTTTCTAAGGATTTACAACCAAGCATAGTGTATTTCAAGACAACAAGAGAGGCCTAGCTTGATCCACAATACAGGTTTGGTCAAGGCAATGGTCCTAGGATCTTCGAATTAAGGAAGTTAGTTCTTTGACTCAAGAGGATTTAAGTATCAATGCATACTACATAAAGTTTAAGGGTCTTTGGGATGAATTTTCCACCTATAGAACCTGCACTTGTGGACACCATGTGGAGGATTGTACCATGTCATTTTTTATGGGACTGAATGAGACTTATACTGCAATCAGAGGTCAAATTCTTATTATGGATCTCATACCTCCTTTGAGTAAGGTTTTCTCTATTTTGCTTCAAGATGAGAAGCAAAGAAAGGTTAGTGCTGGTAAGAAGGCTTTAACTAAAACAGCAGCTGCATTGGCAGCATTGGGACCCAAGTCTGGTGGTAATGTCAAGAATTTCAATAAGTCAAGGACTAGCAGACCTCAATGCACTCACTATGGTGCCATGAGACGTGTAGTAGATAAGTGTTACAAACTACATGGTTACCCTCCTAAGTACAAGTTCAAGAACAAGTCTCAAACCTTTGCAAGCAATCTGGTTACAACTGAGGATAGTTCTAATGAACCTGTCTCCCTCACTAGAGCTGAGTATCAACAACTGGTTGGTTTGCTGAATTCACAATGTCATTTTGGTACTCACGCCCCACTAGAAGCAAGTTTGGCCACTACTCATCAGGTTGCTGGTATCATAACTCAGCCTCCTCTTGGTTCTCAGCCTCCATTTGGTTCTCAAGATCAAGAGCTGTTAGGCATCTAGTTCTCTCCATCCTTTGAGTATTCAGTTTTTTTCTTCCAGTGTCAATACTTCCCATATAGGCTCCACTAATTGGATTCTTAACAGTGGAGCTACTGACCACATGGTTCATTCTCTTCATTTTTTCTAGTCCATTACTTCTTCAGTTCAGATTTCTATTAGATTACCTAATGGTGATATGGTCAAGGTGACTCATATAGGCACTGTTCAAGTTTCTGCTTCTTTACTCTTAGAGAATGTTCTTTGTATTCCTAGTTTCTCTTTCAACCTTATTTTAATTAGCAAGCTGACCCAAAATTCTTCTTGTTGCTATATATTTCTCTCCAATTATTGTTTTCTCCAAGACTTACAGTATTGGAAAATGATTGGGTTGAGTAAAAAGCAAGGAGGCCTTTATACGTTGCAGTGCACTCCACAGGTCACTCTACTAGATTTTGTTTCTGAGGCTTTGTCAATGTTGTCACCCTATTTTCATGGCAAAAGTGTTAATTCTTGTAATCTTGATTCTTCTGATAGTGCTTTTAGGTTATGGCACTATAGATTAGGTTATTCATCTTCACAAAGATTGACTTTGTTGAATAATATTGTACCTAACATCAAATCTTGCAATAATACTAAGCCTTTTGGTTGTCGCATTTGTCCTTTAGCTAAACAGCACAAATTGCCTTTTACTCATTCTTCTAGCATTTCTTTATCTTGCTTTGATTTGGTTCGTGCTGACATTTGGGGACCATATTCCACTCCTTCCCTGAATGGATCAAAGTATTTTCTTACCTTGATTGATGATCACAGTAGGTGTACTTAGGTATATTTGTTGAAGCACAAGTCTAATGCTTCAACCTTGATTCAATCCTTCTTTCACATTATTTTAACACAATTTAATGTTCCTATCAAAGTGTTTAGTTCAGACAATGGACCTAATTTTTCTCTTTCTTCTTTTTATGCTTCTAAAGGTATCATTCATCAACTGTCATGTGTTGAAACTCCACAGCAAAATGCTGTGGTTGAAAGAAAACATAGGCATCTTTTAAATGTTACTAGAGCCTTAAGATTTCAGGCTAATTTGCCTTAGAAATTTTGGGGAGATTGTGTTTTGACAGCAACATATCTCATTAATAGGTTTCCTAGTCTATTGTTACAAAATCTTACTCCTTATGAGAAACTCTTGGGTCATCCTCCTACCTATAATCATCTTGAATCTTTTGGCTGTCTGCGTTATGCTTCAACCTTAACTAGACATTGAACAAAATTTGATCCTAGAGCTAAAGCGTGCATTTTTATTGGCTATCCTTTTGGTACCAAAGGTTATAAATTGTATGATTTAGCTTCTAAGACTGTTTTCTTGTCTAGGGATGTCATTTTTAAGGAGTTCATTTTTCCTATCAAACATTGGACTTCTAAACCTATCATATCTTCTATTTCCAATTCTTCTCTTATTTTTCCACCTCAGAATTCTGTTCCAGATATTACTCCTACTGTTTTTGCAGAATTTTCCCATCCTTTCTCTTTTATTGATCCTGCTGTTCCCCCAAATGAATTTCCTTTTTTTAATTGTTAATCTCCGGTTACTGTCCCACATTAGGTAACATGCGGTAAGCACAAGGCCATAAGACATGGTATAATGAGATTTACAATTGATCAACTCCATTAAATAACATAAATATTTACATTATTTAGCACTAACATTAAGCGTCAATAATTTCCACGAATCTAGTAACTGGGACAACCTAACATAATGGTTTAGGTAAATGATTTTTTTTTTTTTAAATATTCGAAGCCGAGTATCAACTTATCTTATCAAATTACAAAATAATAGATTAAATAAAACTTAGACATCATAACTTAAGTTCTCAAGTTGAATTCAATCATATTGTTCTATTGATCAATGCATTAAAATTAGTGTAGTCATTTTTTTTTTAAATGAAATTTAACCATATAATTTATTAGTCAACAAAACCACGATAATTGAATTCAATTAGAGAGTCTAACAAACAACACCTAAAATAAATAATAAAAAAAAAGGTTTTGATGGAATAGACATATTCACGAAGCTACATTTCAATTTGTAATTGTCACTTCTTAAAGCATTACAATTAATAGTATTAGTGTAAATATACATAGTTGCTATAATAACTATGTATTTTTAAAATAAAGCAAAGTTACACGTTTACTATAACAATAGTGATTTTTATACAACTTTACAAAATTACATGGCTTTTAATGTTGGTGAATTTTGAGCTTATAATATTTTTTTTCTATTATATAAGAGTGTTTATGCAATTGCTCTTACATTTTAAAACCAAATAAGAATATGCTTAGAATTCAAAAATGATGAAGAATAATAAGAACAAAACACCACAATCATTTTCAAGAGAAATTATAGAGTCCTCTGGTGGACCACGTCACTTATTCACCATTCCACTAAAAAACTTTCACTTGTTTAAAATTGCTGAGTCAGTAATTAATTTCTGTTTAAAAAAATTTTCTAACTAATAATTTTAAACAAGTGGCAATTTTTTAGTAGAATGGTGAACCATATCACTTGTCTACCATGTGGATCTTATAATTTCTCCATTTTCACACACAAGATTATCCTATTAGAAGCGAAACAAACCAGAATTTATATAGACCACATTGATTCCTTTCCACAAATAAATTTGTAACAATAATTAGGGTAGCTCTATTAACGGTTTTGCCTAATGGTTAAGGTCGGTACAAAAAAAAAAAACAAGACAAACAACAATAAAACCGGCAACCGCACGGACTTCTCTCCCTTAACCACTGGACATTAGTCATAACACAAGCTCGTGCTTGTGTGAGAGTGAGTTGAATATCCCTCCATGAATGTTTGAACCCCAAAAAAAAAAATAATCAATAAGGAACAGCCACGCGTCCACCTATCACGTGGGGGTGTGAGATTTGACACTCAATATATTGTACACGTGGTTGGTGAAAATTAAAGTTAGCGGTGACGCGCTAGTTCTGACTGACTCTCAGAGACACTACATGCAGTTGATATATACGCGTGGCTTTGAATGTGCACGTGGCTCTCTCTGCCTTTAAGCCTTTGCCTCCCATCTCGAGATCCTTCTGATATTGACACACCTTTTGTTTCTTCTTTTACTCGAAGCCTAATAAAATAAAGGAGAAATTGTACTTTACCCACTTGCAATTTAACCAGTTTAAATAGTGCTTACTTGTGATTTGAAATTTGTCACTTAATCCACCTGAGGTAACCTCTGTTAAACCCTCATTACCCACTTCTGCCATTTCTGTTAAAAAATCTTCTTTAATATAAGCCAAAATTAAAACCCAAATAAAACCCTAAAAAAAAAAAAAAGAAAGGAGCTCTCTCCCTCTCTCTACCTTGGAGCCTCAAACCCATTTCCTCTATATCAACTTGATCTTCGGCCATGGACTTGGAATCTAACTACGAAATTGCCCCCATTGCTGATTTCATCTACTCCCGCAACTTCAACAGAAGCTTTTAGAGAGATTGCAGAAATTCGGTGTCTTTATTCTTTAATTGGTTGCTGAGAAACTGAAGGAAAGGAAAATAGAAAGTTAATGTGTGTCAGTGAGAATTTAAGTTTGATTAGTTTGCTAGTTTCAGTCGCTTTATTCAAAGTTTTTGGGGAGATTTTGGAAATTTTATTTCCTTATTCTCTGTTTGTTTCCTGAGAAAATGGAGGAAAAGGAATAAAAGGTTACTATATCAGTGAAATTTAAATGTGATTAGTTTACTTGCTTCAATTGATTTCAAACCCGGTTTGGTTTAGGAGGAGTTTTGTTGCGGCAGAGGATCTCCACGAGTGGGACCACGAAGGCTAGGGTTTTGCCAGAGTCGATGGCGGCATCGACGACGACGTCCTTGTAGCTACAGAGTAAGTGGATTGTGGCGGCTTGGACCGGCGTGCAGAACTTGAAGTCGGCTCGAGTTAGGGCTTCAAGAATCGGTTCAAAGAGTGAGGGGTTGAGATCTGTTTCTTCATTCTCTGTTTGTTTGCTGAGAAACTGAAGAAAAGGAAAAGAAAAAATCATAAAGAAGGTGAGGACATTCACGGATTTGGGTTTGGAGGCCAAGGAATTGGTTGAGAAAGTCCCTGTGGCATTGAAGAAAGGTCTCACCAAAGAAGAGGTTTATCCCATTCTCGCTAAGCTCAAGGAGTTGGGTGCCACTATGGTATTGGAATAAAGATTGATTTTTTTTTTTTAATGTTTAAATGTAGAATAATGGTTGTTCTTAGATTAATGAGAAATGAGAAATCCATTAAACCCAAAAAATTTGAACAGATTGCTGGGTGTTTTTTTGTAGATTTTTTTTTTTTTTTTTTACTTGAATATCTGGGTTTTTTTTAGAGAACCCAGCAAAAGAAAGAGAGTTAGAGTTTTATTTCGTGATTGTTCTATGAAGAATTATCCAGTCAATTTTTGGATTTAGCAATAGAAGGCTAGCGAATCTGTGGGTATATGTTCACATGGATTTGTGGCTTTGATTTGACTATAGGTGTATTGATTTTCTTGTCATTGTAAAAATATGTTTGGCAATTGCAATTGGCATTGGGTAAGAATGTTAAATGCACATTTCTGGATTTTTTTTTTTTTTTTCTGTGAACATTTCTGGGTTTTGATTGTGAAGAAAAAGAAGAAGAAGAAGGGGAGAAAAAAGGAGAGAGACATAAAAAAAATAATAAAAAAGACACATTTACCCCTATTTTTAACGATGAAAAGGAAGAGATGGGTAACGGGGGTCTAACGAAGGTCACCTCAGGTAGGTTAAGTGACAAATTTCAAATCACGGGTAGGCACTGTTAAAACGGGCCAAACCACAGGTGGGTAAAGTGCAGTTTCCCCTAAAATTAAATTTTACTCCATAATTTGTTTTACATTCAGTGGATGAATGATTATTTGGTTGTATGCATTAAAAGAGATGTAATTTGTAGTATTGATAATAAGACTATCATGCATCGATTTCAAAATATAAAAACTCGTAAAAGGTAATTGTAAACTTTATATATTTTTGTGTGTGTGTGTGTGTTTTTTTTTTTTATTGTTGTTGTTATTAATATATGAATCTCTTTTTATTAGATTTTATAATTTATACCTCTTAAAGAACCCCTGAGAAAAATTTATGGAGCCGCCACTGATTAACGGGTGTTCTTAAGGTAATGGTTCACAGTCCATTTTAAGAAAGTTTTTTTCATTTCTCATAAAAATTGTGTTAAAATTTTCTTTAAATAGATTATTAAATATTTTGATATTCATTAACATTTTCTATTAAAAAATTTAAATTATATTAAATAATATAAATTATATAAAAGTAATAAACAGTTACTCATAATTTGTCACAATTTGCCGACATACCAATTTTTCAAAAGGTGTGCCACAAAAGTTATGATTCTTAAGAACACCTAATGTCCGACATAGTACCCCCTTCTTCAACCTTTACATGAGGAGCTGGACCCCAATGAAGTGAAAGCGCGGCCATTCATATTAGAGATTATCTCACAGAGTGGGGCGCAATTTCTTTTTGAGTCATATTGGGCTTTTTGTTTTTTTTTTTTTTTTTTTTATGAGATAGATTGGGCTTAATTAGCCATTAATTATAGTCTGAGCTAGTGTCCAAAAATTCGTTATAAACGCAGATGTCTAATCAGTTATAGACATATTCACTTGATAACTCAATTTATATGTACCACTTAATGTAGTGTTTCAATTTCTGATGAGAGATTGTTCCTCCATCGTTTAAGGTGGTGAAACTTCGGCATAGACAATGTGAACAAAATCGTTGCACAGAACTTTTGGCAAAGGAATAGTTATAAGAAATATTTTTATGTTGTATTTGGACTCTCCCACTATATTTGTTAGCCAAATACTGACTAATGCATGAGTGTTAGTTATCCTAAACTGTTTTGTAGTTAATCTCTGTTTTAATTCAATTGAAAAGGTGTGTTAAGATAAAATTGAGCATGTGGATTTTGTCAAAGATTGATGTTAATTAACACCACTTGTATTATTGTAATGCTTTAAGAAGTGACATTTACTAATTAATTGAAATGCACAAACTCTCCCACTATTACAGTAAGCTAATGCATGAGTGAGTGTTGGTTAGCCTAATCTATTCCATCAAAACCTTTTTTTTATTTTAGGTGTTGTTTGTTAGACTCTCTAATTGAATTCAATTTTTGTGGTTTTGTTGACTAATAAATTATATGGTTAAATTTCTTTTCTTTTTTTTAAAAAAAAAAAAACAACCACACTAATTTTAATGCATTGATCAATAGAACAATATGATTGAATTCAACTTAAGAACTTAAGTTACAGTGCCTAAGTTTTATTTAATCTATTATTTTTAATTTGATAAGATAAGTTGATACTCGGCTTCGAATATTTAAAAATAATAATAATCATTTACCTAAACCATTATGTTAGGTTGTCCCAGTTACTAGATTCCTGAAAATTATTGACGCTTAACGTCAGTGCTAAATAATGTAAATATTTATGTTCTTTTATGGAGTTGATCAATTGTAAATCTCATTATACCGTGTCTTATGGCCTTGTGCTTACCGCATGTTACCTAATGTGGGACAGTAACCGGAGATTAACAATTAAAAAAGCAAATTACCAAAAGGTGTGTCAAATAAAAATAGCTTTGAATTTTTGGTTTACAAGCGCAAATGATGTGATTAGGTGTATGGCATTTAAAATGTTGGAAAAATTTGATTGTTATTGGAATGTGATTCATGGTGTTATGGACGTGGCAACCATTTTAGACCCAAGATATAAAATTGAATTGTTATAATATTATTTTCCAATAATTTATGGTGATGAAGCTGATAATGAAATTCCAAGGGTTAGAGATATTTTTTATGAAATGATTCGTGACTACAGTTACGAGAGAATGGGTAGGGAATGTACTTGTGGCCCTTGCGTAGGAGAGGATTTGCAAGTTGATGACTCCTTTATGGACTTAGAAAGATATCTTAGTCAGAAAAAAAAATGGGTGGGAATATTAAATTGGAGTTGGACCATTACCTTGAGGATGATTTAATGCCAAGAACTGTGGATTTTGATATTTTGGCATTGTGGAAATCTAATGGGCCAAAGTATCCTACTTTGCAACATATTGCAAGGGATATCCTTGCCATTCCAGTATCAACTGTTGCCTCAGAGTCATCATTTAGCAAAAGTGGTTGATTGTTAAGTCCACATCCCAGTAAACTTCATCAAAAGACTGTGGAGGCATTAATGTGTGCTCAAAATTGGTTATGGGCTGAAATTAATGGTAATTAAATTTACTAGTTTAATTATGCAATGATTTATGTTGCTGCATTCTTCATTATATTTTTCAATTGTTTGATTGAATTTATTTTATCTTTTTTTAAGGTTCTTCATCTACCATAGATGGAATTGAAGATACATTCCAAAATATCCTAGATGATTATGATGATGAAGAAGAAAGTGGTGTCACAATGATGGAAGAAAGTGGAGATTCTTTTTGAAGAACTAGGCAATTTTTATTTTGTTATGTATTAGGAGTTTGGACTATTTTATTGTGTCATACTATGAGATTTTTGTTGTGATATTATCTTGTTAAACATTTAGATAATATTATTTAGTTTTTGCTAAAAATTAGTTTGATTTGATAAGATAAATGTATTTATAATTTCAAGTATATTTTTATTATTGAAACATTTCATTTTATTTGAAAAAATGGTAATAGTTGTAAGAAAAATCAATAAGAAATAAAGTTTTATGGTGTAGGGAAGGTCTTCACAGGGCCTTAAGAGGCGGGGACAGGGCAAGAAATTTTCCCCGTCATGCGGGACAAGACGGAGATAAGATAAGAAAAATACATGCGAGGCGGGGGGCAAAGATCTCATCCTTCGGCCCCGTCCTGCCCCATCCCATTTCCATCTCTACCACAGCTTCCTTTCTCACAACATGGCAATAGAGCAAACAGTAAACACAATATATATTTTTCTACACATTAAGCTTTTGTTTTGCAACCCACGGTTTGGCCCACTGGGCTGATTCTTGTATTGTGGAAGAGCCCATCATTCTCTTCTGTGTCTACAATTTTGTTGGGAATTATTAAGGGAAATGGATTGGGTCCTTCTCTCTCTCTCTCTCTCTCTCTCTCTCCAAATAATATATATTTAATCAAGAAATAAATTCTTTTATTTATCCTTAATTTAGTTATTCGAAGTTTGGAACCATAACAAACAGCAATAAGGGAATTTTAAGTCAATTAAAATGGTTGGTTTTAAAATAATATTTTTAATAAATATAAAGTTTCTTTTATTCTCAACAAATCTTCACATCAATGAGTTTTTGTTGTAAAACAAAAGAAATGGCAATATAAGTTAGAGAAATTACAAGACAACATAATATATGAAACTAGTTCTTCAAGAACACTATATCATCCATAAGTTTTTATATGTGCATCTCATATTTATGAAGACTATCTATTATAGGCATGAAACCATAACAAATAAAGCAATTTTAAAAATATCAGTCACTCACCGGATGACTTTATAAGTAATTGAAAACTCTAGGGTGGAGAGGAAAATTTTAACTCCTAACTTTTGGAGGGAATTTCCTTCAACCCACTACGTGGCAATTAATAAAATAATGTAAATGTATTTTTACATACATGACCTATTTAATAAGTTATATAACTTGTTTTAAATAATATATATGGATGGTTTTATGAGTTGTCAAATAATGGGTGGGGGACAAAGCAACTCCAACTAGAGAGAAAAATTTAGTAGACTTTTTAATATTTAAATATTATTTATTCATCTTTTTATATTTTTTGACCTTTTTTAAGATGTAAAATTGCTTGTATAGTTTTTGTATTTAAATTTTATTAATATCTCTTTTACTAATTGTTAGGAAATTGATTATCAATGATTGTTTGGAATGTTTATGACAAACTCAAAACTTTTTTTTTTCTTGTTAAAGCAATTTAAGATTTCAATTGTGTTGAATTTCTATTGGCTAAATATTTTAGGGGCTTTTTGAGGATGAGGAAAGAATGCAACATTATATATTTTTTTTCTTTAAAAAAAAAAAATCAATTACAAATTTGGGTTTTATTGTACAACTTTGACATTTTATTTATTTAGTGGGGGTCTTAAAACCCTTTTAAAAAATTGGGACAAATAGGGGGTCTAAGGCCTAAGCTTAAGTGGCTTAGGCCTTGAGTCACCCCTATCCACCTCATAAGAGCCCTAAGCTTAAATTTATTATTCATGATGAATGATGTTTGAGTTGATGCATTCTAATGTTATACACATCACATTCTTAAATTTTATAATTGGTAATGTTGTAGGGAATAAATCCACCAACTTTGTCATTGGATCCTATCCATTTGACATCAATTTTACCATAATACCGTTCTTTTCATCTTTTGGAGTGCGTGATGGGAATTTAGGAAGGAGCCATCGAGGAATCGACTAAACATTTTCGCTACCTTAATCTTGATGGGGTCAGCCATTGAGAAGTAGGGGACCTATTGCATATAATGTAATAAGAAAAGAATGCATTTTTTATGTTTGGGGAGTTTTATTTATTTATATAGGGAGTACAAAAACGAAAGGCATAGTTTTATTTATTTATTACCAGGATTGGCTAGGACACTACCATCAGTGTTAAGAGTAATCTAAGGGCTTGATGATGGGAGGAGGTTTGAGTTCAGTTTTGCTGACTAGTTTGAACATGGTAAACTAAAACTGGAGTTGGAGAAAAGGTCATGGAGCAAGGAAAATATGACTCAGGTAATAACTGCTTTTACTTGATCATTCAGATCTAACGTGCAATTTTTTTTGTTTGTTTTGTGATTTTACGTGTCCTCCCTACATTGTCTTGTATGTTTCCAATCAGGGCTCATCTTGCAGTTCATGCAAGAGATTTAATAGGGGCGATCCTTGTCTTGATGGTTCAATCTCATGAGCCATCATCCCGTGTCAAAACACTTATATAATAAACATTGACTAGTCGTGTTGTGTTTGCAGATTATGTTAAAGGTTGTCAATCATCAATCATTCATGTACCATTATAAGGGTGCATGAACAAGACAAGCGATGCCATTGAGTTGCCTTTGGAGATCCCCTTATTTTTACGCAACCCAAATATGTGAAAAATGAATAAAGAAACACAGTATAGGGACACAATAAAATCTAATGACATTTTCGCAACAATCTTGTTTTGAGTTGTAATGAGCTCTGATATAATCTTATTTTATTTCAATATATGACGAGCTGATAACTCAAGTTTCTTGTAAAATTTTGCTGTATCAGTAGAAGTACACACAAAGAAGAGAGACAAAGCATTAAAAAATATATATGAAAATAAGAATGGCGAGTGTTTGCGATGTGTTAGCATAAGACCCAAAATTTTCCTAATGAACCCCAAAAGACACCTATGTCAGCTTATGTATCTATAGATAATTTGATGTGAGCTTTTGACAAGTGGTTAAGTAAATTTAAAAAAAAAAAAAAACAAACAAACAAACAGGATTTTTATACTAAGAGTTTGTTTGGGAACAACATCAAGGACTACCCCCTCACCATATTTCACGTTTAAATAGAGATAACAATCATGTCTAGATAATTGAAGGTACAATAATTGAATCAGCAATCTCCCAAACGTGGAACGAAACTCTACACATTAGTAAAAACAAGGTGAACAAGTATATTTCATCCAAAATACTGCACCCTACAAACATATTTAGTTTTACTAACCTCTAAATAAAAATAGCTTTCTACTTTAATGGAGTGTAACCTTACATCACTTGATAATTTACAAAGCTTTTAAATACAAGCAAAATACAATAGAAAAGTCAAAATAAACCCAAAAGCTCAAATAATGATGATCTATACAACTCTGCAGAAACAACTCTTCTCATCTCTGTCATCGAAAAAACAACATTATTAGAGAAACAAAAAAATTGAGCTTTTTGTTTTGTCATTTAATTTCTCTAATCTTACAACATAATGAATAAATATTTGTTTGGAATTCATCAAAACAAAAGATAAATCAACCCAGTTAAGGAACCCACTCACAATAATGAAGATAAATAATATGTCACAAATTGTTACAGTATAAAAGCTCAAAATCAAGACCCACTTTCAATTAAAAATGAAATAAACCCAATTACAGGAAACAAATCTATTTGTGTCTCAACTTTTTGCAAGCAACAAATCCCAACAAAGAAAAACCTATTAAAATCAATTTAACTCACTTTTAATTTATTGGTTCTTTAGCTTTTCATTTAAATATTATTTCTTTATTAATTTTTTATTATTTCTTACACAACTCACTTTATCTATCTCGACTTAGGGAGAACTAGGAAGAGCAAGTGGTTAATTTTCTGGATAATCCCCATTCAACATCTGAAATCTCCTCTTATACAATTCAATCTCATTTTCTCGCCTAAACTACCCAACCAATGCAACTAACTAACTCAGCACAGCAACTACTAATTGACTAACAGAATGCAACTAACTAACTGAACACAACTCAGCACAGCCACTACTCAATTAACAATGCTAATCATACAATGCTTATCAAATGGCTAAAAGCAATGCTTATCAAATGAGTAGCTCCCTAACACCTCACGAGGCATGGTTTTTTGTGTTTAGTGTGCCAAATGCCAAATATTTTTGGCACACATGATGCCAATGCTCTAATTAGTTTTTAATTATAGTATGAACAGAACTATTAGAAGTTTCAATCTAGGTGAATAATATGGATAATGTTGTTATATTTTAAATAGTAAAATGTCTATTTCACTTTGTTGTGGATTAATGTCAGAATGCCCAAGAGCATGTGCTCTATAAGTTGTATCAAAATATGTTATGGAAGTATGCCTTAATATGAGCCAAACTGAGAGCAACTTCAGCCATCACCTCTACAGTTGAACTCTAAATGGCAATTGGATCAAAGTGATAATTATAAACTTTTTACATGACTTCAAGGATATGGCTTCCAATAGACAGGTTTGGACCTGAAAATGCTCTGGCAGCTGATTAAGCAATCAATAACAACTTGATTAGTTTATACACCATTATAGCCTTTAGTGTTTTCCACACTAGTGGAGAAATAAATAAAGAGAATGCATGTGAAAGTTATGCTAACTCGATAAAGTCTCTTGATGTCATATCACAGCCAAAGTGAGCCCACTCGCCACATATTCCGCAGTTCAACTAGTCACCAGCTGCACTACTATTATATCATGCAGACTCAAATTATTAAGGCATTCAGTTTTGTGTGCATGCATACAGTAAACAGCAACATGGAGAGAGAGAGAGAGAGAGAGAGAGAGAGAGAGAGAGAGAGAGACCTGTGACACAACAAGCAGCATTCTCCATCTACATTATCATGAGTCAGTTCATATTCTAGAAGATAAGTTTCGTAATGCCTTTTTAGTGTATTTCCCACACCCTAATTATCAGCAGAAATACAACTTGAGTCGTCCAAAAGTTTTCCAAAATCCTTGTAAGTTACAACAGGTTAATGAAATTTGAAGTATGAAAGAATAACATCATATGAAACCAATCCCAAGAGAAAATCGCAATTTAAAAATAAATATAAATAAACTGCCAGAGTTACTTTCAGCCTATATAGCCCCCTCAAGTTGTCATAAAGCTCAACAGAAAATATTGAAAATAAATTTGTGTCAAGAATATTTTGAAAACAAGTAGTAAAAAATCATCATTAGCAAACACCATCTCCCAGATACTTCAAATTTTCCCAATTAAATAAGCTAGCTTGCAATCACAAAAGGCATTTACTACGCAATGTGACATAATATTAATTTTGTAATTAAGGTCTAAACTTCAATTGCATATCATGCAACATAAAGCATCTCAAGAATAAAGAGGAAAACAATGAAGTTGAAAAACCATACAGTCATTCTATTGGTCAATGTGTGATTACGCATCTTTGAGAAAACTTGTCCTTTCCAATTGAAGCCATTCCCAACATGAAAGCCTCCTCGTGAAACCACTTGAGGGACCAACTTTTTAAAAGCTAATTCTTGGCATATTTTCAATAACTTGTAATAAGGTAAAGAATTGACTTCTCTATACAAGTTGAAAAGGTCAAGGCGCTTAGCATTGAAAACGGCATCAGGGAACTCAGCTAACCCACCTTGAGGAATGAGATGAGTATGTCCACAGAGGGTCAAAAACTGCATTACATCCCTCAAAAATTCCTCCTGCCTGTCAGGATAAGAAAGTTGACATATAAGTATTACAACTCCTTGCACATAAATTGCATCAAGTATATCGAGAGAGAGATCCAAGGTAGAACATTCATTTGTGTTTATAAACAGCTAATTCATCTACAAGATCTTATTGCCAAAATCTAGTAGGTTTTGGCTCTCAAAAACATTGTGCAAAAATATAAAACCGAAGCTGATTGGAACTACACAAGAAACTGACAGTGAAACTATTGATTAAATCATCAGCTAAGAATCATATGGCTTTGTTTTTGCAATTACGAGCACAATCTGGTCATATAGCATGCTTGTTATATATTTAATTGCTGATACTATGATGGCAGTCCCAAGAACTCAGACATGTTTGCTAATTAGTTTTACAAGTCACAATAGAGATAACAGTAACACACACTCTTTGTTTATGTCCAAACATAAAATTCACAAGAACCCAGATAAGAATTCACAAAATTCAATCCAAAAAAAAAAACTATCAAACAATACCCAACAACAGTATTAGCAAAAGAACTGAAAAGAAGCAACAACAGTAATTCAGTCCAGGAATCAACAAAAAGAAGCAATTTAAAGCCAACGAGCATGAAATAAACAAATATTTTTAGAAAGAGAGGGGAAGATTGGACGGACTTATAAAGGTTTGGATTTGGGTTTGGGTATAGCTTTTTGAATGGGCCCTTAAAGTGTAGCCCAGTAACTGTAATAGCGGACCTAGACCAAGGACTCAGGCTTGGCGTGTAGTACTCTACAAAGTGTAGAACGAAAGAAAGAAATCGTAAGGTACGTTATCTAACTTGGATAGACTTTTAATAGTTTTTGGCTGGCAATTATCTTTTCTAAAAGAGGAGGAAGAAAAAAACTCGACAAAAAAGGAATTGTGACAACGTGGTCAACATAATCGAAATCTTAAAATCCTTCTCCTCCCTCCTTTCGTTTGGACCGGATTTTTTTTAAAAAACACTGTTTAGAAAATAGGACCACTCGCTCACGTAACAGTAACACACATGTTAGTTTTCAAACTATTCGATTCTTAAAACAGCAACATGGAGAGAGAGAGAGAGAGAGAGAGAGAGAGAGAGAGAGAGAGAGAGACCTGTGACACAACAAGCAGCATTCTCCATCTACATTATCATGAGTCAGTTCATATTCTAGAAGATAAGTTTCGTAATGCCTTTTTAGTGTATTTCCCACACCCTAATTATCAGCAGAAATACAACTTGAGTCGTCCAAAAGTTTTCCAAAATCCTTGTAAGTTACAACAGGTTAATGAAATTTGAAGTATGAAAGAATAACATCATATGAAACCAATCCCAAGAGAAAATCGCAATTTAAAAATAAATATAAATAAACTGCCAGAGTTACTTTCAGCCTATATAGCCCCCTCAAGTTGTCATAAAGCTCAACAGAAAATATTGAAAATAAATTTGTGTCAAGAATATTTTGAAAACAAGTAGTAAAAAATCATCATTAGCAAACACCATCTCCCAGATACTTCAAATTTTCCCAATTAAATAAGCTAGCTTGCAATCACAAAAGGCATTTACTACGCAATGTGACATAATATTAATTTTGTAATTAAGGTCTAAACTTCAATTGCATATCATGCAACATAAAGCATCTCAAGAATAAAGAGGAAAACAATGAAGTTGAAAAACCATACAGTCATTCTATTGGTCAATGTGTGATTACGCATCTTTGAGAAAACTTGTCCTTTCCAATTGAAGCCATTCCCAACATGAAAGCCTCCTCGTGAAACCACTTGAGGGACCAACTTTTTAAAAGCTAATTCTTGGCATATTTTCAATAACTTGTAATAAGGTAAAGAATTGACTTCTCTATACAAGTTGAAAAGGTCAAGGCGCTTAGCATTGAAAACGGCATCAGGGAACTCAGCTAACCCACCTTGAGGAATGAGATGAGTATGTCCACAGAGGGTCAAAAACTGCATTACATCCCTCAAAAATTCCTCCTGCCTGTCAGGATAAGAAAGTTGACATATAAGTATTACAACTCCTTGCACATAAATTGCATCAAGTATATCGAGAGAGAGATCCAAGGTAGAACATTCATTTGTGTTTATAAACAGCTAATTCATCTACAAGATCTTATTGCCAAAATCTAGTAGGTTTTGGCTCTCAAAAACATTGTGCAAAAATATAAAACCGAAGCTGATTGGAACTACACAAGAAACTGACAGTGAAACTATTGATTAAATCATCAGCTAAGAATCATATGGCTTTGTTTTTGCAATTACGAGCACAATCTGGTCATATAGCATGCTTGTTATATATTTAATTGCTGATACTATGATGGCAGTCCCAAGAACTCAGACATGTTTGCTAATTAGTTTTACAAGTCACAATAGAGATAACAGTAACACACACTCTTTGTTTATGTCCAAACATAAAATTCACAAGAACCCAGATAAGAATTCACAAAATTCAATCCAAAAAAAAAAACTATCAAACAATACCCAACAACAGTATTAGCAAAAGAACTGAAAAGAAGCAACAACAGTAATTCAGTCCAGGAATCAACAAAAAGAAGCAATTTAAAGCCAACGAGCATGAAATAAACAAATATTTTTAGAAAGAGAGGGGAAGATTGGACGGACTTATAAAGGTTTGGATTTGGGTTTGGGTATAGCTTTTTGAATGGGCCCTTAAAGTGTAGCCCAGTAACTGTAATAGCGGACCTAGACCAAGGACTCAGGCTTGGCGTGTAGTACTCTACAAAGTGTAGAACGAAAGAAAGAAATCGTAAGGTACGTTATCTAACTTGGATAGACTTTTAATAGTTTTTGGCTGGCAATTATCTTTTCTAAAAGAGGAGGAAGAAAAAAACTCGACAAAAAAGGAATTGTGACAACGTGGTCAACATAATCGAAATCTTAAAATCCTTCTCCTCCCTCCTTTCGTTTGGACCGGATTTTTTTTAAAAAACACTGTTTAGAAAATAGGACCACTCGCTCACGTAACAGTAACACACATGTTAGTTTTCAAACTATTCGATTCTTAACCAAATCATAGAAATTTGTTTTTGTTTGTTTCTTCCTCACCTCTCAGTAGTTTTATGTTCTTTTTCTCCCTTTCTTTTCCCCAACTCCAACTGCGACAAAACCAAAACCCTCACAAATTAGGATTAGGGTCTGGGCAAAGGTGTAAGGCTCTAATTTCAACCTCAAATCTGCTGTAGCACATCATTCAGGTACTTCCTCTTTATTAAATTCAAACTATCTCTTTGATTCCGATTTTGCTTTGCTGTCTCCGTTCGTTCGTTCGTATTTTCTAATTTCTCATTCTTATTCGGATCTTAGATCTGAATTTATTTGATCCTTCTTGATTGTATTTCTTTCTATTTGTGTTTTGCTTTTGCACTGAGAATTAGAAAACGGATTCATCGAATTCCAAGTCTAATAATAAGGTATCGTATTTTTAATTTCCTTGAAATTAAGGTAACCCCAGTCAGTCTATAGAACATGATGGGATGTCTCTACCGTTTTCAAAACCCTAATTCTTTCTATGTTCTTCTTGTTCTAGGACCTTAACATGATTGCCAAGCTCATTTGAATTGAATTGAATACTAAGCTTTATTATTGAATCTGTCTTGTCTTGTATTTGTAGATGAGATGGGCACCAATGTTATGGAAATTAATTTTAATTTATAATTCCAATCCTAGGCTACGACCCCATCTGAATTATTGGGTTTATGAATTTAATGGGTTTGCTTTGTTTTATTGTTTTATAATTTTTGTCTTATTATATTTGTTGCTGAGCTGAGAGGGGCATCTATGTTCAAATTTCAGTGCTTTGCTTAGGCCTTTGCTGAGCTCTGTCTGCTGGGGTTGGCTTTTCTTTTAATTGTAGAAAAAGAAAGAAAAGCGTGTGTATGGGCCATGGCAAACTTTGATTCAACCAGGGTTTCTTATTCTTCACTTTCTAAGGTTGTTGAAAAGGATAATAATAATGCCCAATTCCACTATGTTGATGACTACGCTGACTCTCCATGGGACTCAAACTCAAAAAAGTCCTCTCCACCGGATCACACGTTTTATGAGGATGATTTTGCTGTTGATGGAGAAGAAGGATATGATTCAAGCGATGACACTTGTAATTCGATGCAACCTTATAATAATAATAGCATGCATCATCCTGAGGTTAACTTGAAGAATGTGCTCAATGGTATATTTGCCATTGTGACTGGCCGGGGCAAACTTCCGAGTTTCATTCCAAATCAGCAGTCGCTACTCCCTACTTCAAATGTTTCATTTCTTGGGTCCGCAAAGGATGGTGATACCTTCTTGAACTCCTCCGTTTACATACCTAGTGCCCCACCACTCCTTGAGCCCAGTGGATCAAGTGGGGTTAATTATAGTGTTTACAAGGATGTATTGGAGGCTGAGCCTCCTGACTGGCTGCCGGATAGTTCTACTACAGTTTGCATGCAGTGCACTGCTCCTTTCACTGCACTTACTCGTGGCAGACATCATTGTCGGTTTTGTGGAGGAGTTTTCTGCAGGGTATGTACCAAGGGGAGGTGTTTGTTACCTGTTAAGTTCAGGGAGAGGGATCCCCAGAGGGTCTGTGATGCCTGCTATGATAGGCTTGATCCATTACAGGGTGTTCTTATTAACAGCATCAGCAATGCCGTGCAAGTAGCAAAGCATGATGTGATAGATTGGACTTGCACAAGAGGATGGTTGAATCTTCCACTTGGTTTGTCTATGGAACATGAGATATACAAGGCCTCCAATACTTTGAGAAGCTATTGCCAGGTTTGTTTTTCATTTGCATCTCAGCTTAATTTTACATGTCAACTTGTTTTATCTTTGTAAAGCTAACATCTCTTTCCTGCTTTGTAATGTCAAAGAGATAGGATTGCAAAATTCTAACGGGTAGTTCTTGCTAGGTCATAGATTCTATTTTGGAGCTTTGTTTCTGTGTTTACTCTTTGCTTCTTTTCACCTACTTGTCAACTGGACTATAATGGTATTTTAGAAATTCATACTTTGCATCAACATTCTAAATATGCAGTCCTTTGTAAAGCGGTTTTCCTTCTTTTCTTTTTTCTTTTTTTTTTTTTTTTTTTTCCTAACTTTATAGTTTTGATTGGAATTGACAGGTTGCTAGGTTGAATCCTGACAAGTCGATACCCTTAGCAATTTTGAAAGGAGCAAAAGGCCTGGCAATTTTAACTGTAGCTAAAGCTGGTGTTCTACTTGCTTACAAACTTGGCACAGGCTTGGTCATTTCTCGAAGGTCAGATGGATCATGGTCTGCCCCATCAGCCATATTCTCTGTTGGTTTAGGATGGGGTGCTCAGGTAACAACAAAATTGTCATGTTACTTCTAGTGTTCATTTCTTTTTGTTATTATTACTACTATAATGTTTGTAAGTGTCAATCTTAGGTAGAAGGCCTGAAAAAAAAAAAAATCTAGGATATGCACAAGTTTGGCAAGAGTTCCTTCTAACTATTTGAGAAATTCTAATTGTTTATCAAGACTTCTTCAATTTATGTTACAGCTAATCATTGTACTTATTATGTGCTCCCAGATTGGAGGAGAGCTCATGGACTTCATAATTGTGCTTCATGATTCAAAAGCTGTGAAGACATTTTGTAGTCGCATGCATTTTTCTCTTGGTGCTGGTTGTAGTGCTGCAGCCGGACCTGTAGGGAGAGTGCTGGAAGCAGATCTTCGTGCTGGAGATAGAGGTTCTGGAATGTGCTATACATACAGTTGTAGCAAAGGTATTGTGTCATGATTTAAGCTTTGTGTGTGTCTGTGACTTTTGGTTATATGAATAATTAGAATTATACATGTATTTAACGTGCTATTGTGTATGATGGCTTAACATGAAAAGAAAAAATGAAGATCTTCAGAGGTTCTGTATGATGGCTTAACATAAAAAGAAAAAATGAAGATCTTTAGAGGTTACAAACTGCGAACCTTTTATTATATTATCATTGGGCGTGATCTCAATGTTCCTAAAATCTTCTTTCTTTCTTTTTTTCTTTTTTTTTTTTTTTGATAAACAAAAAATTTTGTTAGAAAAAAGCAAACCTAGTACACCGGTAGTGTACTAAGAGAGAAGTACAATCAATTCAAAATACAATGATCAAACAAGTGTAAGAGAGAAAAACAAGGGGGAGAGTGAAAAGCAGCACTGAATGTTTCTAAAATCTTGTTCAAATCCTTGGAATCTACTGACAGTTGACATCCAAATGGCTAAGGATTGTTCTTTGGGCTATTGAAAGCATGCCGTAGGCTTCTTTTGTTCAATCATTTTCTGCTATTTGTTGATTTTGCAATCTCTTGAAAAGGGAGAAAAATTGTGGGAACATTGGAACTTGCTTCCTCATATGGTTCCTGTTTATGGCTTCATATCAATTAGTGACTTTACTAAACCTTAATCCAATTGATTAAGTTTGGGCATTGGCTCCATGAATTGTTGGACTTAAAACTAAAGGAAATTGTTTTGAAAAATATCTTAATTGGATGCTAGCACATTAGTCAATACTAACCTACCTATATTCTAGTGATTTGTGGTAGAATTACAACAGTTAGATGTCCACATGTTTCTGTTCTGGCATTTGGTAGTGGGGTGGGTGGGGGAAGGCATGGTTCTGTTAGGACAGTTTCTTTCACGTGAGGGAGGCAAGATATATATCATATTTCTAATTTCATTAAATTGTGGGTTATCTTGTATTCTCCTATGCGACCATAACAGCATTACTTAATTTATTCTTGTTGTTTTCGTGTCTGCTTTATATCTTTGATTCTTTTAAGATTAAATCTTCTTGATTGTTTTAATAGTTGTCAACATCTTAAAGTTTTGAACTGAATTGGAAGCGTAAGGATTTTTTAAAGATTGAGAGCCTAAAATAAATGCAAATAGTGAAGAGACTAGAGGAAGATACCAAAATATTTAGTTTTAGAGATCAGCCTAAAATAAAGAAATAAATAAATATTCATTTTTGCAAGATAGTGCTACTCAAGGATGTTGCTTTCTGTACTTTTCCCCATTCTAGTATGATTTGTGCATTTTAAAGTAATTTTGCGGTAGCCTGAAAGTTGATAAACACTTGCAAACTATGGCAGGCGCATTTGTGGGAGTGTCATTGGAAGGGAATGTTGTTGCAACAAGGATGGATACCAATTTACGTTTTTATGGTGATCCTTATCTCTCCACATCAGATATTCTTCTTGGGATGGTGAGCAGACCAAAGGCTGCTGAGCCCTTGTATGCTGCACTTGAAGACTTATTCTCCAGTCTACGGTGATAATTCTAGTTGTCTGCAATTTGGCATCTTTCTGATGCTTCACAGACATGTCTGGATTCTGATACAGATTCCACATCTTAGATTTATAACTGTAAAAAAGCTATTTCAGATTGTTTCATCTTCTATCTGTCTAAAGGGATATACTTAATGCCACACAGGCAACTTAGTCTATTGTTTCTATCTTAATCCTATTCATCTGTGATTGTCAAACCAGTAAGTATAATATGATGTAAATATACTAAGATTCATTGGGACTTCTACATGTATATATGCAACAGAATAATAAAAATTAAATTTAGTTGGCATGAATCAAATATTTCAAGTTCAAATATTACTTTAGTACTTATCAAATGGTTTGTCTAGTGTATTTGGATGAGTTCATTTTCAGTTGTCTGTTTTGTTTGAAAAATAATTTGTGTATAAGTATAGTTGTCTACTAATGACATAAAAAGAGTGTGAAGATGCTTAGGGGTGTTTGGTTTGAGCATTGCTCGAAACTCAGTTTTTCAAATTCAATACCTATCAGTCAAAACTCTAACCCATGTCTCATTTTTTATTTTCTATTTTTCTCTTGACTAACAATGTGTTTGGCTCAAATATTTGCTTTAGTTTTCAGCTTGAGAAGTCTCCTTTAAGTTAAAAAAAAGGTCCCACACGAATAGTTTTTTTTTTTTTTTTTTTGGGGTTAATAAATGGAGATTTTCTAATAGCTTAATTTGCATTTCAAAAAAATATTACATGTAGAAGTTTGATTCCACAAGTTGTTTTATTTACCCGAATATTACGTTTAATTTATTTAACAGGAGTCTTAAAACCCTTTTTAAAAAATTGGGACAAATAGGGGGTCTAAGGCCTAAGCTTAAGTGGCTTAGGCCTTGAGTCACTCCTGTCCACCTCATAAGTATCTAGCCCTGAGCTTAAATTTATTATTCATGATGAATGATGTTTGAGTTGATGCATTCTAATGTTATACATATCACATTCTTAAATTTTATAATGGGTAATGTTGTAGGGAATAAATCCACCGACTTTGTCATTGGATCCTATCCGTTTGATATCAATGTTACCATGATACCGTTCTTTTCATCTTTTGGAGTGTGTGAATTTCAGTGAAATGTGTTTGGCTGTTTTACATTTTTTTTAATGTATAATTTTGGCTCTGTCACCTTTGATATAATCTCCTATGACTTGTGTAATACGAGCAACATTATCTTCTTATTATATTGCTCAGCTATCTTTTTTTTTTCTTTTTCTTTTTTTTGATTAAATTGTTTAGTTATCTTTGATTTAGGATAAATCATACTTTTCTTGAATATATGGAAATACTGATCCTAGCCAAATGCATTCCTAAGTCCCAACTTATTTCATTAATTGAAAAAATATTGACACGATGATGTCATGGAAGATTAAATAAAGCACACACGATGCTCTCTTAGTAGGACACAAACTAAACTATTAGTTCCTAGTAGTTAATCACCAGAGAAATAATTTGACAAAGTCTACGTTTATTGATAATAGTATGATTTGCTTCTAACGGCTACAAAACAGATAAATATTGAGAAAAAAAAAAAAGTCTAAAACCCTAATTCGCACTAATTACGCGATTAGGTGACAAAATACCAAAATTTACTAGAAATGGCAAAATTGAGTTAAATACAAAATCATAAACTATTGACCTTAAGATCATCCTAAAGCAGACGAGACTTTATTTTGACTTTTAAACTAAAAGTTATTAAAGAAAAACAAATATTACTATAAATAGCAAAAACATTGTTTTTAGGGCCTTAATGAAGGAATTCACCTAACTTTTGGCGACGATCATGGCATCATGAATCTGGGTTAGAACGCTATTTCCTTTCAATTTGCCAATTTTCATGCAATTTCGACACTGTTACTCTAATAACTTCTACTGGTACTCTCTTTTGATCTTGCGTTGTGACTTCTTGTACCCATGCTGCTCCAAGAAAGCATGTAGTGTCTATTCTACATCAAGCCGATTTGAAGAAGTAACAAATATTGTTTATAATCGACTTATAATATGGATGACAAGGATAATTTGTGAACCCATATCCAATAAATTGTTGATTCATCTACTTGTACAAACTAATCAAATATAAAACAAATTTGCCAAATAAATGGATGATAAAAGGGCTTAAAAGGTTTTTAGGCTTCCCAAAACATGGAGGGTTTTATTATTTTAAAACTTGGAACATGTCTTTTGCAAAATTTATAGCTTGACATAAAGGGGTTCTCTTTAGGTAGTTGCGTGTCATTGTTTATATTAAAAGGTTTTTAAAATTTGGGTTAATTTATCGATTAAAATTGATATGCACCTTTCACCTTTCTGATGACCAAAGTGACATTTGACTAGTAATACAAAAAGAGAAAATAAATGAATAAAAAAAACTAATCAATTCAATAAAAAAAATATGAGCAACAAAAAATAGGAGTCCATTTAAAATTGAGAAAATATAATTAAAAAAAAAAACTCGAGCCTCACCAACACAACTCACGTCATATAACCTGCGCTGCCACTCTTTGTCTCTTGCCTTCCGCTTTGCATACTCTCAGCTGAAAACTCAAAAGCTTTTTGCCTATTTCTCTCAGGTACATGTACATAGTTTTAATGTTTATTTTCAATTTGGTTTTTGCTTTCAATAATTCGCTTTCCCAGTTGTTTTATTCAACTTATGCCATTGAGTCATCATAATTCTATGAAAATCATAAGAACTCTCGTCTCTCTTTTTTCATTTGGTTGGTGTAAATTTTTCTTTTGTGGGTACTTAAGATTCATTTCCTGTATATAGTTTTTGAATATTTCCACTTTCCCATGTGATTACAAGAGTTATCCCTCTGTTCTGTTTAATGGGTTTTTCTTTCTTTCGTTTTTCTTGCGAACTGTTTGGTGTTTTTTGTGGAAAAGTAGCAAAATTTGGATTTATTTGATCAAACAAAACATGGGTTCTTTGTAATTCAGTTTAAATGTCAGGAGGGTATGTGTCCAGTTTTCAGTTGATTTATTTTTCCATATTCTTATTTCTAGGAGCTAAATTTGAGATCTTTTATAGAAATGAGTTCATGAGTCTTCATATGATATGTTAATCCCCTCTGCTTGAAATGAAAAGAAACCAATAAATTTACAATTGGAGATTAAAATAAAAAATTTTAATAGTGCGGTATTTGATGTCTTGCAAATGAAAAACTAGAAACATAATCTTTAGTTGGGAATTGATTTCTTTATCTTTTCTTTTTTTTTTTTTTTTGGGGGGGGTGGAGCCATCTCTGTGGTGCTTTTACCCAATCAGTTCAGATTCAGAATTTCAGATTAAGGCTTTGTACTGACAGCAGCTTGAAATGTCACTTCATGATACAATTGGGGCCTTATGACTTTCAAAAGGAAATTTAAATATATAGTCATTTTTGTGGAACTCAAAAAAATCCATCATTTTTTTTTTTTCTTTCTTTTCTTGTTAGTCATTTTCATGGAAATTTTATCCCCATTTTGGTAAACATGGAAACTCTACTTTTTTACTTAAAAAAGAAAAAACAATTATCTTAAACTTCTTCTTTCACATCATTTATAACGGCCTATTTGGATAGCAATGTTTTTCCCTTTTTTTTTCTCAATCTGAACTTGCAGTAGAAACTTTTCGAGTGGCACATTAATTCTTTTGTATTTATATACTTTTGACTTTGGCTCATTTTTTGCAGAATTCTAATGACAGATAAGATAGATGATGACACTATAACATCAGTTGATAATTCAGTTGAAAAGCTTCCTGATCATCTCCTGATAGAAATTTTCATTCGAGTTCCTATCTCAGATTGGGCACAAATATCTTGTGTGAAAAAGCAATGGGCTAATCTGTTTCGTGGAGAATGCTTGTGGCAAGCTGCTCTAATCAAGACTTATCCATTGGCTGGCCAAGCTAAAAGGTGGCCTGGACCTATCCCTCGAGGGTTGAGCAGAAGGTAAAGTTGAGTTGCTTGTTAGTGTTCTTCATATGACAAATCATTGCTCAGAAATTCTTGTTGCAATATTTAGTTTTTATTTTAATGGCTTGGAGAAAGACTAAAATTGATAGAATATGGATTGCCTTCTCCGGGACATGAGCTTCCAATATTCTAGCATGCAGCTAGGAATTATTTTGGCTGATGGTTTAGGGCCTTTAGGCTTAGCTTGATTATCTTAATGTATTTGATAGAGCATGATTGGCTAAATTTTGATTATCTGCGTATGATAAAAATGAAGATGCACTGTCGTAACAGTAATGGATATATTGTGTGTATCTTGGATTTTCCTTTTCTTCCAAAACTAAAAGTTGCCTGTCTCTCCTTGGACCCCATTTGTCTCCATGAAAGGTCATTTAAGGAAATATAGTATTACAAAAAGTATGCAAAGATTGCTTCCCCTGGTTGATATGGTGTTTGATGGACATCTTGCTCTTCAAGATGAAAAAATCTAGTGGTATTTAATCATGTGAGAATGGCTACTTCTTGTTAGGCATTTATCTCTGAAGTCTACTTGTTCTAGTACATCACTCTACAATATAAATTTTCTTGTTTCATAAGTTGACCTTGACCCACTACTTGTGAAATGGAATCAATTGTTTAAAACACGACCACTTTACTTATCAAAAATAAAATAAACACGAACACTTGTAATGTGTTTTGCAAATTCACTCTATTGTGCAAAATATATATGAGATTGCATTCTTGTAGGGACAAAATTTTCTTCATTTCGGTTTGTAGAAATCTGCAGTATCTTACATGGCAATTTAAATAACCATTCAAGTGTTTTTTAATCACATGATCTATTGAGCCATTTAAACAAAGCAAAGTATGCGTGGATGATCATTTGAATCTCTACATAGTGAGTTAGAGGAATTTTCCATCATACTGATTTGGACTAAAATTTTGTTCTTCCTATAGTAAGATGAGATGCAACAGATTAACAAAGTCTGGATCTTGAGACTGGTCTTATAATTGAGGTTAATTGTTGAATAAAGGTCAACTGCCAGGGATTTGGGTGCATGTTGCTTGAAAACAAGCTGGAAAGTAAATATTAGCTGTGGGAAACTTGAAATGGAGATGATAAAAATGGTGGGTAGTAAAGAGCGAAGGTCTAGGCATCAGAGTTAGAGGGTTCTTATTGATCACAATTAGAATTAAGAAAGATGCATTGCACATCAAGCGAAGTAGCTGGGATTTCAATGTTTCTTCATTAGCCAATACATCACTTATAGGCTACTATCAACTAACCTGCTGATCAAGTTTCTCCTAAGTCCTAATCAACTATACCTGGACCTAAGAGGACATTTATAAGACCAACAAACTGACCCAAGCACAAGAAACACACTGCAAGTCCAAAACAGAAAATTACCCAAAAAATCAAAAGCTGAAATTGACAGTATTGGTTCCAGCTCCTTAAGCTAGATACTCTTAGGAAACTTCCCAAAATTGTGTCAGCTTCTAATAGAAGTTTCCTTTCTCTCATAGCTTTTACAACGCTCGGTGGCATGTTGCTTGCAAGTCATCTTTTCTTTTGAGTAACATATACTCTATCTCTATGGACCTATCTTAGGAACGGTTGTCAGTAGCTGGGGAGAGAAAAAAAGATGAAAGTGGGAGGGGGGAATTGGAGGGATGGACCCCCCTGGCTTTCTGAATCCCCCCCTTAGTCATGATTTTGACCATTTTACTTCTATAAAAATACACGGCCCTCTTTTTCTCCCCTGATACATTACCTCCTTTAATCATACTAGTATTTTTCAATTCAAAGGTAACTTTTCTCCATATTACAGTCCTATATTTGAAATAAAATATATTTCTTATAATTATATTCTTCTCAAACTATCAATGTCATTTTTATGCATTCCATTAAATGAAGTGATAGTTAATTGCTACCCTTTTGAATAAGTAGTGTTCATCAATTTCAAACTTATGCAAGATATACGTTAGGGTGGATCAGTTTGTAACACCTGTCACCTTGTCACATTATTATCAATGTCAACTAACATTTGTTATGTCAATGTATAACACTGGCCTCTCTTTGGAGAATTATTCTAGCTTTACCACTAATTATAATTTTTTTTTTTTTTTTTGATTGGTAAGAATAATTTTATTTAAAAGAGATTACTTCATGAAAAATGACACGAAGTAACCTAAAGAATTACAAATGGAAAAAAATATCTACATATGAATTGACTCTATGAAATTTTTTGAACAGAAGTACTATCTGTAACCCCCGAAGCAAAGCACCACTCATAATGAAAACTAATGAAAGATGCTAAAGAAATAGACTAACAGAGAATGAAAAATATATACATTCTCTCTTATATTTGTTTCAATAACAGGAAATAGTTGCTTTCAGGCACCAAAATTTTATTATTATAAGCTTTACTAGCATTATAACAGCCTCACTAAATTTCTTCAGGAGATTCACAGCTTTATACATAAGTAAACACAGCTTTGCTCTTGATGGTGACATAGACGAGCTTGTTGGACACACTTATTTGTTTTTGAAGGAGCAACTTGAACTTTCCTCTATGGCACCTCCGTCGGCAATCCTTCATGGAACCATAATTGGTGTGTCTTCTATCTTTATTTATGAGTTGAGCTAAGTGTCAATTCCTTTCTTGCATTTCATCCATTGTATGTCAGATAAACATCTTATAAGCCAGCACCTGCTTGTTCCTTATGGTTGCATGTTGTTTAATGTGATTTTGAAGGTCCTTGCTTCTGCCTTCCACTCATTTGCCGTGATGTACTTGTATTGTCAGTGTCCAAATTTCTGAAGTTTATTGCTTTGTATCTCCGTCTCTTATCAAGCCCATCATCCTTGTATGTTCCATTTAGTGATAATGTCTGTTTTAACAAAGACAATTTGGACCAAATCTGTAAGTGAAATCCAGTCATCACTCATCAACAAGCCTTTACTAGGCTTCATGTAACTTGTTATCTCAAGTCATTGCATCAGTGATATCTATCAAAAAAAAAAAGTCATTGCATCAGTGACTTAACAGTCATTAGTTTCTCAATGGGGTGCCCAGAACCCTGAGTGCTCAATATTCACTAACTGGATCTCATTGTGTTTTGGCAGATCAATTTATTGCTTGTGGGAAATCAAATGACATGGCCCATGAGCTTGCTTCACAAATCTGGCTTGCTGTTCTTGACAGTTTGGATGAAAACGAGAACACATTTTGGTTGCTTAAAAGTTTTGCACAAGAGGGTGATGTAAGCTATACCTTTCAGAAATTCGTGTCTTTCTGTGACATACTAGTAGCTACAAAACCATTCTAGAGATACTGAGATTTCTTGAGTAGAATAATGAAACACTGTACACAAACACACACACACACACATATATATATATATATATGGAGAGAGTGAGAGGATTCTCCCTTGAGAAGGTGATGGATAAATTGTGCTGCAAAGATAAATATGTGCACATTGTTGTTGCTAGTTGCTACAATCACAATAATTTAATGTGTCCCACGTATTTTCTTTTTGTAACTATTAAATCCATAGAGATGTTGATTACTCTGCCTCTATCACTTGCAGGTTTTTCTCCCATACCCGTACTCAAGATCAACCAAAGTCCAATGGAGGGTGTTTGAAAAGCTCTTCACCGATTTCCGAGACTGCTTTAGTCATGTAGATTACTATGATGTATTGGCATGTGCCAAGAACAAGTTTCAGCTTATACCATCTGCTTGGTTAGGTTACTAGCCCACTTCAAATTCATATTCCTGGATCACGCACATATTTGTAAATATGAATATAACTCTTGCTTATCCCTATACAATGAATGTATAGAGAAAAGAGAAACTGTATATCGGTTGCAGTTGCTACTTTTTTTGGTTAACAGACTCAAAATGTATTAAACACGAACAAGTTTAGCCTATCAAAGGATATTAAATTCTCCAAGTATGGTGGGTTATCATAAACAACAAAATTACAAGATTGTTGAGTCCCTATTTTAGCTAAAGCATTTGCACATTAGTTAGTTTTGTGGAACACGTTCAACAATCTTGTTCGACAAGTTCCTCAATAGGCTTCTGTGATAAAGAGAATGGGTGCCATCAGTTGTAGTTGCTACTTCAGTGTCTTCCTAAGATAGATATCGATCATATTAAGTTTTTTGTACGGAAAATATTCAAAGGTCTAAGGTTATAACCATCTTTTGGTTACTTTCAACTGAAATATATATATATATATATATATGTTTTGTCAAGAATCTTGTAGTTCAACTAACACTTCCTAGTGTTCTTAATAAAGAAGTTCAAAGTTCAAATCTCTCTTCCCTCATTGTAACAATCAAATTATCAACAAAAAAAAAAAATATATATATATATATATATACATATTTTAACCTTTTTAGCAACTATCAACAATTGTGGGATGATCATATAACACTTTTTTCCTCCTCTTTTTGGATAAATAAAGCAGGTATAATATGTTGTTAGTAAGCTAGTATGATTCCAATTAGGATATTTATCACATAGTAGTTTTCTATGGACGAAGTTTCTACTAAAATAAATCAAGGTAAAAATATGGCAGGCATTAGAATTTTCTTCCACCTGGGGTCTGAAGCAATTGTCTCAGTTGGCTAAAATTTAGAGCCGGTTCTGGAGACGGATGATATGGCAGGCATTAGAATTTTCTTCCACCTGGGGTCTGAAGCAATTGTCTCAGTTGGCTAAAATTTAGAGCCGGTTCTGGGGACAGATGATATAAAGAACTGTTATCCAAAGTCAGGCAGGGTGGAACATGTCTATGCATGTGCATGAGTATTAGGTAGGGTGTGGGATGGGAGCAAATTTTATAAATTGATTGTGGCAAATTTCACCTAAGGGCGAGGCAATACGGGTAAGTTGAGAGATTTTAAGATGGAAACTTGGATGAATGTTTTAGAATCTAAAATTTTTAGGTTAAGAACATTTATAACAGAGTACATGAAAAAAAACCTAATGTAGGTTTAGTACAAGGAAAAACAAAGATAGAAATGTTGTAAAACTTGATTAGGAGAATTCAATGAATTAATGTTTTTGATATCTTGGATCAATAATCCATAAGGATGGAGGAATTAAAAATTGTATGAATCATACGATAAGAGCATGGTGGATATAGTTAAAAAGTGCATTAGGAGCATTATGTGATCATAAAATACTTATTAAGCTAGAGAAAATTTTTCATGTGATTGCTATAAGACTAGGCTATGCTATATTGATACTAAATGTTGGGCTACTAAGTTTTTTCTTTTTCTTTTTCTTTTTTTGAAAAGATGAGCTATTAAGTAGTTGTGTCCATAAAATGAATGTAATTGAAATAAGAATATTAAATTTGATAATTGGAAATACCAATATATATTGTAGTGGGTTCAAATTTGGTTTGGTTGACTTTCCTACAATAAATTTATTAATTGAAGGAGTGTCTACTGAAGCTCAGTACATCATGAGTCATTGGGGGGGTGTCCTCGGGAGAAGGTGCTTGAAAGGGTCAAAGATAGTGTACTCAAGAGGATCAAAGAGTGTGTACTTGAGAGCATCAAAGATAGTCCTTGGGAAAATGTCATCGGGCAAAGGGAGTCCTCAAGCAAATCTCCACGACCAAGTCAAAGAGTGTGTTTAAGAGGGTTAGAGAGAGTACTCTAAAAGGTTTCCTTGACCAAATGAAGTCCTTCAGCTAGTCTCATCGGCCAAGTCAGGGAGTGTGTATCTAAGAAAGTCAAATAGAGTACTTAAGAAGGTCTCCTCAACCAAAGGGAGTTGTCCGGTTAGTCTCCATAGCAAAGTCAGAGAGAGTGTGTACCTGAGAGGATTAGAGAGAGTACTCCGGAATGTCTCCTCAGCCAAAGGAAGTCCTTAAGCTAGTCTATTTGGCCAAGTTAAAAAGTGTGTTTGAGAGGGTTAGAGAGAGTGCTCCTAAAGGTCTCCTCGGCCAAATGAAATCCTCAGGATAGTTTCCTCGGCCAAGTTAAAGAGTATATATCTAAAAGGGTTAAAGAGAATACTCCAGAAGATCACCTTGGGCAAGTTAAAGATAGTTCCTAAGAGGGCTAGAGTCCTAGTAGAATTAAAGAGAGAGAGAGAGAGAGAGAGAGAGAGAGAGAGAGAGAACCCCGAGAGAGAGAACCCCCCCCCCCCTTTTGGAAAATGGATCTTCCTTTTTATAGAGAGATGTGTGACCATAAGAGTCTAAAGGAATATGTGGTCGTGGATGAATAGAGAATGTGTGGTTGTAAGAGCTCAAGGGAATATGTTGTGGTGGGTGAATAAAGAATATGCGACTATAATTAATTTTATTTATTTATTTATAGTGGGACACCCTCATAATTGACTTATCATGTGCAAATAAAATCAATTAATGTACTAGTGAGGAAGTGTGATTTGATTCAAGTCACAAAGATGAAAGGGATTTAAGAATATTTAAAATAACACCAGCACAATAAAAATAATGAACAATATAACTAATTAAACAGCAAAATGTCTAATTTTGGATAAGATATAATGGCATAAAAGAATACATTAAAGTAACCTTGATAAGTCTGTGGATCATTTGTATAGATGATTTCAAATTTTGAGACTAAAGGTTTGTTATTGTGGGTGGATGAAATTTGAGGGACATAATGGAACAGGAAGAACTTCTAATACAATTGAATTGTGATGAACTCCTAACAGAGCCAATCATTTGCTAAAAAAGATGGTCTCAAACCAACCTAGGTCACCTGAAGGCGGGTGGCCAAAAAGGCTATGATGATTAAGTCAAAAAATTAGTAGAGAAGATGAAAAATGGAAGAGTTTCAATTCATAGAGCTTCTTAGGCCTATTTCAATAGTGGGGGAATATTTATAAAGTATAGAGAGATATTTTTGGCATTGACTTGACCTAAATCATGGTAGTAGACATGTCAGTTGTTTGTTTTGTGAAGCCAATAAAAGGGATGTATATTAGGAGGAAGTATATCCTGATCCGGGTGTATACTTCCTCCCACTCACAGCTAGGTGGGTCCCACCAACTGTGAGTGAGAGAAAACATGCACCTGAAATAATGTGTATTTTCTCGTGTATCGGAGTAATAGACCCAATATGCAGAAGAACAGGACATGTCCATAACATTTAATGTGATAATTAGAGTTCAAATGCTAAGATAAGCCGTGATCCTTGGAGAATTTGTATTTTATTTTAGGGCTGTAGAGCCCATAGTTATAATTACTTTTGAGGGGAGGACTACGAGCCTTGCCTTCCTTATAATTATCCTATTTGTTCCATTGAATGATGGTGAATATGTCGCTTTGTACTTGTGAAGACTTTACTTGTCAAACAAACTAAAAGGCTACCAATAATAATTATAATTGACACTTGCAAGTTAATTACAAATTCTCAAAAATAGAAATGGATGGTATAAAACCATTTTCACAAATCCATTGTAGTGTAGTTGGTTAGGGATAGGATAGCTTATACTTATATTCTTCTTCATGATACGAAACTATCATGCGGAGCCCAAACCCAAGATTAATTCCATCATGTGTTCCAAGCCCCTAGGAGTGGCTTTAGATAGAGATAGAAGACATACATAAAAATATTTTTTCCTCACAAAGGAGACTTGTGAGTTGTTGGATAAAGATAAACTAACCCAAAATCTTAAAGTGTTGTGTTGTGTTGTGTTGTGAAGAAGTTGGGAAATCTATTGAGTCTAATTAGAAGAGGATAATTAAACTGGTCAAGCTTGGGTATCAATGAATGTGTGCTATAGCTTCTTGCATTACTTTTACTAATGTAGACTTGTAATATGATGGTTAAATTAATCAAGTTGTTGTTGTAGTATCTGGGAATGGCTTACCAAATATTCTACTGTTTTTTTTTAAAATAAAAAGGAAAAAGTCTCATGTAAATGGTGTATATCGTCTTAAGAGAGACTACCTCAACTTGGTTTGTAGAATATGGATTGAATTAGGAGTTCAACTCCTTGTTGGATTTGGATAAGAAATGAATTTTATTCTTTTTGGATTATTGTTGTTTGAAGTTATCAAGATCTATTATAAGTCTTGTCTACCACTTGATTTAGAGTTCTATTTGGAATATGAGTGATTCTCCTTTTGTACATGGAAAATAAGTTTAGTCATTCTTGGATTTGGATATGCTAGCCAACTCAAGTCTTCTATATATAGTGCTGCTATGCAAAGAGTGTGTGAGATAAAGAGGCTTTCTCTTGTTTTGGTTCTTTGATATTTGTGGGTTGCAATTTGGAATAATGAGAGAGGTTTATTGCCGCTTAGTTTTGGTTTTGCGATTTGATGATTTGCTCTCTCTTAGTTTCTTGCAACTTTTGGATTTGATTTATGGCTCTCTCTTTGGTTTGTGCGCAATTCATATTTGGTATTTGTGAACCTTTGGTTCTTTGGTTTTGTATTTGAGAGAAAGAGTTATTTGGGTGTATTTGGGATTTGGGTTTATGAGAATACCTCTATACCAATTTGTATTATCCCAAATTTGTTATAGTGAAATTTGTTTGTTGTTGCCTGTTGATGTAAGCTATTGTTAAACCATGTAAGATGTTTTGTGTCTATTTTCTTTAATTTTCTTCATTTCTATTATTTGTTTGGAAATCTTTCTTAGGCCTAAAATATTTTCACAATCAATCTCGGTAAATTTTAGCTTCCGCTTTTTACAACATGGTTACCCTTAATTTTTTGGAAAATGATAGATAAATAATAACTAAGGTTTTCCTGCATATTTTGAAGTACAATAAGGTGATATCTCTCGTTTTTCTTTTTCTTTTTTTCCCCCTCTTATACGGAGATAAATTAAATTCTTATGTAGTGAAATAAATAAGTTACGTTTATATACACACACACACACTAACCTTATCATACATGTTTTACGTGTCCAATGATACTGGTTTTTTTTTTTTTTTTTTTTTTGTCTCATAATTTTCTTTTTCTTTTTTAAATTTTGAAAAAGTTTTATTTGAAAACATGAATTAATAAGAGAGTGTCCTATTTTATATGCATTTTAAGTATAGTTGGAGATATATTTTTACTGAATTGTTCTTAAGTTTTTTCCTATTAAACCTAAATTTTAAAATTATCTTTAAATCATATAAAAGTCTATAAAAAAAAAATCATCGTACAAATATAGATGGTATGTGTAAGGGCGCAATTTGAGTCCCTAGCCCAAGTGATAGACGAACTTAGGCCTAAAAAGCCTAATACAATGACTTTGTAGAGAGTGGGCTGGAAAACTGGGCTTTAATGAGTTAGACAACAAGAATAATGAATTTAGGTGACAAGAAAAGGAAGATAAACCGATTTCAGCTAAAGAAAATCGTTCTTGGCACAGTCTAAGGAGATTAGTTCTTGTATATTGATCCTCAAGTTTGATTATAAGTTTTGTTCTTGATTGCTATAGTGCTTTTTCTCTCTCTAATTCTTGATCTCTTTCTCTCATTGCCTCTTTCTTCTTTTATACTCTCTTCCCCTTTCATCTTTATCCTCTACGTGCAGGCTAGACGATTGGTGTTGATACTTGTCCCATCAGCATCTTCTTGAAGACTTCATGTAGTAGCTATAAGGTTGAAAACCACTGTTCAGGTATCACCTCTATATTAATGCAGCCAGAGGGTTAGTTGCAGAACAATTGATGTGATGGTAACAGCTTTCTCCTTANTCATTATCTATGTATATATTGAGCCTAGAGTCTAATCCGAGGACGAAAAGTCGTCCAAGGAGAAGTAAATGTTGTCAAAGGAGTCTGTGTTAGTAAATGAAAAAGTTAGTTTTAGTCATAAGGGCCCAAGAGGGTGGGCCGAGGATGAATGCCTCCTCGGCTGACCAAAGCCAAGGTTCGAAGAGGTGGTCTGTCGTCCAAGGGAACGCTCTTGGAAATTTTGTTGGTACAGATAAGCATTACATAGGACAAGGGAGAGTCCTAAAATATTTAAGGAGAAAGCTGCTATCACTGCATTAATTGCTCTGCAGCTAACCCTCTACCCTCATTAATGATACTTTAACAATGGTTTTCAGCCTTACAGCTACTACATGAAGACTTCAAGAAGATGCTTATGGGACAAGTATCAACACCAACCATCAGGCCTGCACATGAAAGGTAAAGATGAAAGGGAAAGAGAGTATAAAAGAAGAAGGTGGCAATGAGAGAAAGAGATCGAGAATTAGAGAGAGAAAAAACACTATAACAACCAAGAACAAAACTTGTAATCAAACTTGAGAATCAATATATAAGAACTGATCTCCTCGGACTGTGCTGAAAACGATTTTCTTTAGCTTAAATCAGTTTATCTTCATTTTCTTGTCACCTGAATTCATTATTCTTGTTGTTCAACTCGTTAAAACCCAGTTTTCCAACTCATTCTCTACAAATTCATTGTATTGAACTTTTTGGGTGTAAGTTCGTCCATCACTTTGGTTAGGGACTTAAATTGCACCCTTACTTTATGGATAAAAAATAAAAAAGCAAGTACGAATTAAGCATAGCGGAAAATGATCTAAATTCATTCGAAAACAAGTTGGACAATGGCAATGGGCATGAATTTGATTGGGTTGGAGGAGATAGAGGAAGGGCAGAAGCGTCATTTGGTGAGATCCGGACACAAATCAAAACGCCTTTATTAGCGCGGCTTTTTTGAGACGGGTCTGTTTGGATTGAACTTATTGTTGATGAAACTGAAAACTGAAAACTGAAAACTGAAAATACTGTAGCAAAATAATTTTTAAATGTGTAAATAATACCGTGGGACCCATTTTTAATATTTTTTAGTGCGTGAACAGTGCCAAAACAGTGCATGAACAGTGTTTTTGTCTCTGAACAGTAAAATCATGTGATTTTACTGTTCACTTTTCCGGAAAAAAAAAAAAAAAAAAAAAAAAAAGGGCAAAACGTGAAACGTGACTCAGCAAAACGCTGAGTCCACCATTGTTATAATACCGTTTCGGACCCCGTTTCGGTTTGTCCAGTGGAATGGAATATTTCGGTACCGGCCGATTTCGGCGTACCGTTTCAGGGTGTTTCGGGGTTCTTAAAAAATAATTTATATATATTCTTGTTGAACATAAAATTGTCAATTTTAATAAATAAATAACTAAATATCAAATAATACAAATCATTTAGTCTTAACTCTTAAGTCTTAAACATCAATATAATCACACAATAAGAAGATTTACAAGACAATAACTAAATATAAAAAATACAAGATTTACTCCTCCTCCTCATCATCATCCATGAGAGAATGATCAAATTCATCATCAAAAGAACTCCCAAGAATTACCAACACTCATTGGACCTTTACTCTTTTTTTTCTTTTTTTTTTTTCTTTTTTAATAATAGGCCAAATCCGGTACCGGCCGGAATTTGCATCTCGGCCGGAATTGGCCGGAATTGACCGGAATGGCCGGAATGGACCGGAATGACCCGGAATTTGACCCGAGGTGGAATGTAAGTATTCCGGTACCGGTTTGCATACCGGTACGAAAAATTCCGGCCGTTCCGGCCGGAACGGAACGGAATCAATAACTATGGTCCAAACGGCCTCGTTATAACAAAATAATAATAATAAGAAATGATAGTTTCTCAAAAAAAAAGAAAAGAAATGATAGTGTATTAGTAGTTTTAGTGTAGTGGATCTTTTCTCTTTTCTTTTTTCTTTTCTGACAATATTCTCTTTCTCTGTACGAGGACTCTGTCTCAGTCCTGTCCACTGTTCTGTTTTCTTTGGGTTTTGTGTTTTCAATCTCACTCCACTCCATTTTACCATAATAATAATAATAAATCCAGCTTCTTTAATTTTTATTACTATCTTCTTAATTACTACTTAACTCAATTACTTACACTTCTCCTATTACTATAAAAACCAAGATTTTATTGGAAATGCAAATCAACTCAATTTATTGCTCACTGTCACAACACATTACAACACCTTCACATTCACTGTTGTCTTTTCACTCCCTCATTACTCTTCTTCTTCTTCTTCTTCTTCTTCTAGGGTTTCTCTTTCAAGCCATTCTTCACTTCTCTCTTCTCACAAAATGGGTTTTTTATTTTGTGAGAGGCATTGAGGGTTCTTGTTGGGTTTTTGTTATTTTTGCTTTTCTGTGCAATGCTGCCCAAAGATGTGCCTTTTGAGCACTCAACAGTGAAGAAGTTGGGAAATCTTGTTTCTGATCATTGTCAATGCCGATCATTGTAGAGGTTTGTTGCGTACTGTTGCTCACAAAAAGTGTTCTCCTTTAAGCAATAAAATGCTGGAGGGATCTGCAAACCTTTGACAAGTCCTTTGGGTTGTGGTCTCTGTAAGTGCACCCACATTCACATTGTTCACCAAAAGGTAAATGCTTCATCTATTCTGAGTCTTTCAAGCATTTAATGGATTGAGTACTTAGTATTTTCTGTAACCAATTGTGCTCTAGTTCAGTTTTGTGACCCATAAAAATCTACTTGTATTTTGAGGTTGCATCATAATTGGGAAAGTTGCCTTCTTTCTCAAAAGAATTTATTTTGAATCTGATGTCAGCTTCAAAGTAAGTGTACTTTTGTTTTTCTGGTATTTGATCACTGACTCCTTGTTAAGAGGAATTTGGATTTGAAAGGTTTCTTGCTTATCAGATTCTGGATTTTCCATTAAAAAAAAACTTGGGGATTTGTTTGTTTATGATTTAATTAGGCAAATTTTTTACTCTAGGGTTTCACGTTTGGTCTATTAGACGTTTTATTCCTAGAATAAGAAAATTGTTCTGTGTCTACAAAGTTGCTTTTGTGTACTAGTGTGATTTTGAAGAAAGAATCTTATTGATACTCTTGGCAACAGAAAAGCTTATTAGTGAAGAACGGTAGCTGAACATGGATTTCTTTAAAGTAAAAAAATTCAGAAAAGCTCACAAACCAGTCCCAGAAAAAGATTTAGAGGATAAGCCAGTGCCAGAGTATGAAGAGCCAAAGAAAGACAATGCTGGTGATGATTTGAATAAATCAGCTAATGCTGATCCTGTTGCTGAAGCCGAGGACGATGATGATGATTTTATCACAAATGAGGTGAAGAGGAGGTTAAAAGAGCTGAGAAGAAATAGTTTCATGGTGTTGATTCCAGAAGAAGAGTCATGTGCAGAAGAGGAAGAGGATGAGGAGGAGGAAGGTGAGACAAGCTCTAGTGAGTGGAGGGATGTTGAAGCAGAAGCTCGGCAGTGGTGGTGTGGGTTTGATGCTGTGTATGACAAGTACTGTGATCGGATGTTGTTCTTTGATCGGATGAGCAGGCAGCAGCTCAATGAAGTTAGTAAAGGTAGCTTGCTTTTATAGATGATGTCTTTGAATGCATCAATTCTTTAACGAGTGGTATTTCTTGTTTCGAAAGTGACTAACTTATTTGTATTTTCTAATTAGCAAAATATATACTTTTCTTACATGTGCCATCTGTGAGTTCTAAATATTTAATGCCCGGTGAAATAATAGTAATAGTATTCAAAGAATTGATCAAACTTAGCTGACTAGACAAGCTTCAGAATACTAGAAACTTGATTGATTTGAGCTCCCATGAGTTTGGAGTGAGCTCAGAGTCGGACTTGATGAAATCCAATTGAGCTTCCAGTTTCAAATATTGTTTAGTCAATTTTAGTATCATTATAAAACCTATTAAATTCGCTATGCTGTTTCACCAAGGCATCAATTTTGTGCAAGATGGGATTCACAAATAAAACACGATATCAGATTGTTTGAAAATTGAATCATGAAAAGGTGTAAATGCTCGTTCCTATGCTTTAATGTTGAAGCTGGATTTTAATAGATTTGTTTTGATTTACTATTAAAAAAATGGTTTTGCTATGATTTAAGTCTAGAAGGCAATTGTAAGAGGGACAGGAAGACATACTAAAACATCTGAAACGATTTAAAAAACGCATTTTGGAAGTAAAGCACCTTTTTGGCTTCCTGGCCCTTTTCTGGGATATAGAGAATGAATTTGCCCTTGACAACATTGGACAAACAAACAAGCATGTCTATCTGGTGCTTGCTTTCATACCTGGGTTGCAACTGTTTGCTCCGTAGAGTCACCTACCTAATATATATATATATATATATAATTTTTTTGATAAGTAATGAAAAATTTACTGATAAAAAAATTACGTATATGATATTGATGTGTATTACCTTTCTTTTGCTTTTGTCATAAATCATCTCCAGTTTATTTAATTTATTCTCCAGCTTCCTATAAATTTGCTTTGTAATTGTAACTTTGTAAGACAGATTTTTTAAATCCTCTTCACAAATAAAGGTTGTCTTCCAGGATCTCAGACCCCTGCAATTCCATCACCAAGATCTGCATCTAAGAAGCTCCCATCACCTCTTCGCTGTCTTTCTTTGAAGAAGATTGAAGAACCTGATGATGAAACCGAGCATCTTCAGCAGCCAGGTCATGACCCATACCAAGATTTGAAACAGCATATGTAGCTCAAATTTGCTTGACTTGGGAAGCACTTCACTGCCAATACACTCAACTAAGTCAGAAAATCACATGCCAACCTGATAATCCCACCAGTTATATTCACAGTGCTCAGCAGTTTCAACAATTCCAGGTTCTATTACAAAGGTTTATTGAGAATGAACCCTTTGAGGAAGGTCTCAGGGCAGAAATTTATGCTCGATCAAGGAATACTTTGCCTAAACTGCTCCAGGTGCCAAATATAAAAGGTAAATTCTTGTGAATTAATCCATAAAACTTTGATCATTTCAATTCGAGAAGATGATGTGACTCTTTCATGATTATTGCTTCACTTGGTACAGTAACTAGATCATATTTAGCAAATGAGTATGCTTTACTTGCCAAACTGGGCTGTTAAGTAATTGCTTCAATTATCTGTTCAGGTTCAGTAAGAAAGTAATGGATGAAGAAGAATCAGATCTGACAGTCCTCGCCCCAGATCTCATCAGAATCCTTGAGAGCTCAATCCTCACTTTCCACTTGTTCCTGAAGATGGACAAGAAAAAATCTAGTGGTGTTCTTCAGCTGTTTGGAAATCAGAACCAGATTGCAACCCCTCTTCAACAGATTCAATCTGCTCTTGAGAAGGTAAGGTTACGATATATCCTGTATTTCAACTTTCTATGCTAACATCTTTATCCGATATAACCATAAGCAAGTCTTCTTAGGAGTAATAGTGGGGAAATGCTTGTTGTCATTAAACCTTCCCAATCATGTAATATCCTATCAGTATTATTAAATGCACTGTTTGTTTGAGAGTCACACTGCCCTTTGTTCAAATCATTAATTCTTGTTTGAATGGCTGCTTTCAACCTGTTCTCAGTTTGCATGAAATGCAAAGAGCAACACGATAGTTCTGCAATTCTTGTACCAATGTTTGAATATACTAAAGTTCTTTCTACAGTGCTTATAACATATTTTGGATGATGGTGCAACTTGCTTTTGGTTGAGCTGAGTAACAATTGATGTAAAATTTTCCAGAAAAGAGTATAAATAATAATAAAACAAACTAATTAAAAATTCATTGGTCATTGAACATTCAATGAATAACATCTTTTGTTGACATGAAGCAACAAATTTAAAGTTCATTGAATGAAATTTGCCAAAAATCATCTTGCTTCACTAACTTAGAGAATGAATAACATCTTCCTTTTTGACATGAAGCAACAACTTAAAAGTTCATAATCCATGCTAGTAACTGTTTGCATGTTGAATAAAATTTGCTAAAAATCATCTTGCTTTACTAACTTAAAACTTTTGATGGCTGGAATATTTTCTATAATTGTGTCCGTTGAACTGCAGAAAGGGATAAGACTGAAGGAACTAGAAAAAAGAGGAAAGGCGGGAAGAAGAACTCTTGGCCCAGACACATGAAGAGATTCAGCTATTGTTTAGCCTCGTCGATGTGAAAGTCTTATATAGGGTTCTCAGAATGGTGAGGATAACCAAAGAGCAGTTATTTTGGTGTGNTTTGCATGTTGAATAAAATTTGCTAAAAATCATCTTGCTTTACTAACTTAAAACTTTTGATGGCTGGAATATTTTCTATAATTGTGTCCGTTGAACTGCAGAAAGGGATAAGACTGAAGGAACTAAGAAAAAAGAGGAAAGGCGGGAAGAAGAACTCTTGGCCCAGACACATGAAGAGATTCAGCTATTGTTTAGCCTCGTCGATGTGAAAGTCTTATATAGGGTTCTCAGAATGGTGAGGATCACCAAAGAGCAGTTATTTTGGTGTGAAGAAAAGATGAAAAAGCTTGATTTATCAGATGGGAAGTTAAGGAGAGACCCCTCTCCCACCCTTTTCCCTTGTTAATAATAGTAGCTGTTAGCTGTGGTGTTAAGATGGGTAGAGAAAGCGGGTTTTTGTTTTTGTTTTTGTTTGATGGTTAGCTGCAAGTGAACCCCATTTTGGTCCTTTTGTTAATGCTGCAAAGGAATTCTCATATCCTCCTGGTAGGAACGGCTAACGTTTTAGCTGAAAGGGCTCTCTGCTGTGTATCATCTGACAAAATCGTTAAAATGTTTAGAGAGTATGTAACTTTTGTATAACCATGTTGGTGTTGCAGTGCAGATGATTGTTATGGATATTTCTTGTAGTGTATAATTTAGTGCCTTTTTTTTCAAAATTATTTTTAGGTGGTTGCTAACAAATTTCTAAATTATATAAAAATCAACTGGTTTGATTTCATTTGTGGCAGTAATTATCTCATGTATCGGGAGGTGTAAGTAACATAACATTCTTCTCATAACATGTGGCGGGTCCTAGTAGAGCTTTTGTGAGACTTGCAACTGTTTGATGCATGAGATATGTTCACCATTCCAGAGACTATATTTTTTTATATAAAAAGAGAATGCTATGGTAGTCTTCCCGTCACAAATTTTTGTAACGAAATTTCTTTTGATACTTTTTTGACCAAGGAAGATCAACATTTAGTTGCAGGTTTTATTGGTTCCAACATGCAAAGTTACAACTTCCAATAGGCTAGACTTTTATTTAACCTTTTTTTCTTTCTGTATTTTTATGTTTGTTTGTTTGTTGTAACTTGCTCTTGACTTTTGCTTTAACCTTAGTTGCATCAATTTCGAGAAGGATCTTGGGCTTTTGCTTTTTGTTCGTGACCTTACATTGGTTTCATCAATTGCATGCGGAAAGGATATTGGGCTTCTGGTAGGAAAGAAAAACACCAACTAGCCTATTCGGCTTTAAATGAGGTTCAAACTTCAAGTACAAGTTCTTTTATCTCAATTAGGATTCAGGAAATGGCATTATTTTTCTATTTTTGGGGTTGGGAATGTGATGTTTTCTTCTTCTTCTTTTTCATGTAGTTTTCTTATGGAAGCTGTGAAAATTCACTTGAATGTTGTTTGCATTTTTTTTCCTTTGATTTGCTAATTCTTACAATTTTTTTTTTTTATTTTTGGCTTACAACAATTGGAGGGATTTGAAAATATGTTCTCGGATAATTGGATGTATTATTAAGCCACTAGACTTTTGGTCTATTTTTAAATTAATAATGATTATAGTCCAAAGCCTCAAAATCATCGTAATTAAACATCTTATTTTGTAAGTTCTCTCAACAATTTGGCTTTTAAAGATCATGCTTCTTCCTCTTCCTTGGCATTTCTTTGCCACCACACACCCCAAAACCAAATCTAGCAACATTTAGCTAAAGGGGTTTAACCGTTTAAGAAATTTGGAAGTAAAAAGAAACCAAAGAAATGGAAAAGGGGGAAGGAAAGGAAAAAAAAAAAAAACACAATTGAAAAAAGCATCAATCTCCATTAAAGAAAAAAGAACTTTAACTTTTTTAAGTCTTAAGGTCTTGGTAGTAGGGAAGAATAATAGGGGCAGAGAGAGGGATAACTGATTTAGGATGCACCCTTAGAAGAAATTATTTAATACAAAAGGAAAAAGTTATAACTTCTAAGTCTTAGGGTCTTGGTAGTAGGAAAGAATAATAAGAAAAGAGAATGGTGATTGATTTAAGGTGCACCCTTAGGAGAAATTATTTGAAAAAACACTTTTAAGACTTAGGATGTTCGTAGTAGGCAAGAAAGATAGGGGGGAGAGCGGTGATTAACTCATGGTGCATCCTTAGGAGAAAGTTATTTAATACAGCAAGAGAATAGTCATGTTGTCCTCTGACCAATAAAAAAGACATTTCTTAACGACTGCTAATTTCAAAGGATCCAAAATTCTTTAATAGTATTAGTTGGGAGGACCATTTGTTTGCCCTCTCATTGTGTTGAATAATTTTTTCACTCTTAGATTCTTACATCAAGAGTTTTTTTTTTTTTTTTTTTTTTAGATAGAATAAATTTAGTCTATGGTGTTGACTATGATTACTTTTTATTATCAAGCCAAAACACCAATTGATTTTTGGTTAAGGAGGTTCAAAACTTAGACTTTACACTTTACCTCCACTCCCCCCCCCCCCCTAAAATATATCTCATTTTACACTTACTCTCCTAAACTATGAGAACATACACTCACCCCCATAAACTATTACCTGTGTAACACTTTGCCCCCCATCCCATGGATAATTGTTTAGAGAAGTGCGTACTATCATACTCTAGAGGGGTAAGTGTTAAAGGTGATATAGTTTATGGGGTTAAGTGTAAAAGGGGTATAGTTTAGGGGGGTAAGTGTAAAATGAGACATTGTTTAGACTTTAGAGGGTAAAGTGTAAAGTGTAATATGTGATAATGGTGATGATGCCAAATGTAATATGTGATAATGGTGATGATGCCAAGTGTAATATGTGATACCACTGCTCTAAACTTAAAATCTTTTTATAGTTGTATTAGAGCAAATATTGTAAATAATATTTAACTTTTCTACTCCTAAAATATTTTTGGCTTGATTTTGGACTTCATCTGCATCTTACTCATTAATATGGATGCAATTAATTTATTCCTTAACATCAGTTTATTCTTGTTTGGCTAATTTCTTGTGACTTTTTTTTTTTAATATTATTTGATAATTCAATGATTAGTGAAAGAGGAAGAATTCAAATTATGGATACCTTCATTTAAAACACTAACAAGTGAGAAATGAAATAAAAGACTATAAACAATTTATTATAACTTCTTAGGCAATTGAGTATGAAAGTGTGGAGTTGCTTTTTTTTGTTCAAACTTCAAACTACCAGTGGCTTTCAAATTATGCTGTGTCAATGATGTTGGGTTTACACATTAGTGAAGTCTCACATTGGATAATGATGAGAAGAATGAGTGATTAATAGAACATAATTTAGCTCATACTCATAGGGTTTTGGCCTTTTGAGTTAAAGTTTGTTTCTATATGTTATATTAATTATTCAAGAAAGCTCTCCAAAGTGTTTATCTCCCCAACAAATGGTTTCAGAGCCCATGATAATGTGGGGCAAAGGAGGCAAGGTTAACAAAGTTCCTTTTGCAGTTGGAGCGAGAACGAGGTGTGTGTACTAAAAGCCCTTTCGTGAATAAAGTAGGGCAGGTCCCTTTCGTAGTTGGAGTGGAGACGATATATTGCACTAAGCAAGTCCAAAAAGCCCACGCAAACAATATTGGGAAAAGACCTAACAAAAGAATATTATTGCCAATAGTGCTAAATAACGGTGAAGTGCGAGGTTCCCATGAAGAATGAAAGACATGCAGGGTTGGCAAGTGGAGGCTTATTAATGATGCACTAGTGTAAAAAAAAGCCCATTAGGCAAGGGAGAGTGAATATGATTGATTGTTCATTGCCCACAATGAGACAGAGACTCACATGTTAGAGGGAGATTGTTGGGTTTACATGTGTAAGTAAAATCCCACATTAAATAATGTTGAAAAGTATGAGTGGTTAATATAATATAATTGAGCACATACTTATAGGGTTAGGTATTTTGGATTAAAATATGTCTTTATATGTTATATTAATTTCTCAAAAAAGCTTTCCAAATATTTATCTCCCCCAACAAATGATGCTGATATGATGCTGTTAAATCTAATCCAATTTGAATGTGTTGCGTATAAGTACGTTTGTTCCTCGATTTGTATATATTCTATGTGATCATCTGTAACCGATACAAAGGTACCTGGCATATTTTAGAGTAGATGGTGGTAATCATGCTCTTATTTGGTCAACCAATTACGCTGATCTAGCTTCACTTTATTGATTTGAACTTTCACCTACTTAACTATGTTCTACTTTGTAAAGTAAGACCTATGTTCTAATTTTGTTATATTTAAATGGAAATGGCTTGTGTTGAGTAGCAAGTGTCACTAACTAGACATGTTACGATGTGAACATGTGTTTACTCTTTTATGCGAGCTTTCCCCTATTGTAAAACCCTTTCACACTAGAAGATATCTTATATATCTTAAATCTTACATAAATCTCATTTAGAATTAATTCATCTCAAATACAGTTTAATTTTTCTTGTAGTCATGCTAAAAGTTAGTTTATTTTACTTTTTAGTTTATTTTTACTCCTAAAATAAAATAAGTCATATTGCACTGTTAAATGAGTCTCATTGTTCTAAAAGTCAACTTTTAACTTTTTTTTTTTTTTTTTCTATATACTTTTAACAAAATAACTTTTAATTTTAGCAGAGTAAGTCAACGGTTACAAAACCCTTTATATTACAATAATTATGATATCTAAGCAAGCTTTCCGAAAGTTTTTGGTGCTAGGCTTTAGCCAAAGACAATTTAGGATCATCATCTATGTATCTCATTGCCTATGAAAAAGATAGACAAGTCCCATCACAATTCACACATGCAATTAATGCAAACAAACCAAGCCCAAGTGAAGACAACCTACCTGAGCAGTGAGCCCTCCCCTACACAAGTATACAGTGTTTCTGTATTACCACGTCAGCACTCCATTTTGTATTTCATACCCAATTGATGATTGACAACTGGCGGGAGTTGAAAAAATTTCAGGGCAAAATTGTCATTTTTGCAGTGACAATTTTGCCCTGAAATTTTCGTAGGCAGCTAATGTGGTAATACGAAAATACTGTATACTTTCTCAAGATTTGGGTCATCATCATTTTGTCCTTCCACTGGACCCATCCAAGAATCATTTCACATTTGTCAATACTCCAGCTAAGCTGGCTAGGACAAGGGTATGCATATACATATATGCATGCCAAGGTCTTCTTTTTTTAATCTGTGCTCTTGGTTAAGAGGCATCTGTTCTGCTCTACTCTTTTTTTTTTTTTACTTAAAACATACCAAGGTTAATATGATGAGTTTTAATTTAATGGTTGAAAATGGGAATTAAGGGTGGCCTTAAATTATAGAGTTGCTTCAGTGTTTGATCATTATTAGTTGTCTTTGATTTGGACTTGTGGAGAGTGCAGTTTAAAAATACATCGCATTCTGGCATCACACTCATTTTATTATTATTGTTCGTACTCGTTGTACAATATACATAATTTTTTTTTTTTTTTTTGCTGAAGTAAAATATACATAATTGGGAACCATTATTGATGATGCCGAAAAAACCACCAGTGAGCCACACGGTCCTCGCACACTCGAAACAGCACCTGCACAACACAAAAGCTGAAGGCCTTAAGAGGAGTACCGGTATGGTACCGGCCAAATACCCTCCGAAGGTCAAGTTAGAACTTCTCACAACTCTAAAGCGCTAGAGCGGGGTCAATTATGCGTACCTTGGCTTGTGAGGGTATTGGGGTTTTTATAGTAGTAGAGGGTGGACCTCTCTTCCTTGGAGTAGAAGTCTTTTCCTTATAGGAATCCTTATGAGCGTAGATTACGGAATCCTTTCCTTATAGGACTCTAATATTGAACGTGGAAAGCAAGTCATCTTTTTATCATTCATGCGTGGTGATCAAGTCAAGAATACATTGGAGCCGTCAGCTTTAGAGCCGTCAGCTTTGCCTACTCCCTCATTAGGGTCATCAGCTTCGCCTACTGCCTCATCAGGGTCGTCAGCTTTGCCTACGACCTCGTTAAGGTCGTCAGCTTTAGGGTCGTCAGCTTTGCCTACGACCTCGTTAGGGTCGTCAGCTTTGCCTACGACCTCGTTAGGGTCGTCAGTTTAAGGTCGTCAGCTTTGCCTACGACCTCGTTAGGGTTGTCAGCTTTAAGGTCGTCAGCTTTGCCTACACCTCGTTAGGGTGTCAGCTTTAAGGTCGTCAGCTTTGCCTACGACCTCGTTAGGGTCGTCAGCTTTAGGGTCGTCAGCTTTATTATCTTCAGCTTACTGCCTTCAGCTTGCCCTTCAGCTTACTACCTTCAGCTTACTACCTTCAGCTTACTATCTTCAGCTTACTACCTTCAACCCTTCAGCTTACTACCTTCAGCTTACTACCTTCAGCTTACTACCTTCAGCTTACTACCTTCAGCTTACTACCTTCAGCTTACTACCTTCAGCTTACCCTTCAGCTTACTACCTTCAGCTTACTATCTTCAGCTTGCATAATAGAGCTGACGGGTCTTTGGAGATCAACTTTTATTTTTTCAATTAAAAATTCCCCTTATCAGTTGCCCCCCACTCCATAACCTCGTCAGCTTTAGTTGCCGGGTTATGGAGTTAACATCGTCAGAAAGGTCACTTATGTGTGACGCCTCGAGCAGCCTTTATTAAATGCTTGAGCATGTGGCCGAATTGATCGGTTCTGTTTTGGATGAGCCTCTATAGTCAACACCCGTGGGCGACACTATTTTTGAGGAAGGTGACGATCTTACCAAGTTCGTGGCAGACCTAAAAGATGATAGCGTCGTCCTTTCCCAGCCTGTTATGGATTTGTTCACGAATCCATCCATTTGTGGATAATGGCATTAGCTTGCTTTTACTTGATGGACTCGTCCACTTGTGGGACAAGTCATACATTTAACCACTTTGTGGATAAGTTCATTCATTTTTGAGGGGTCGTCCGCTTTGTGGACTTAGGCTCATCTACTTCGTAGACTTGGTAATATGCCTGTCCATTTTGTGAACTTAGGCTGATTTGCTTTGTAGACTTTGGTCAAGTTTGTGGATTTATATTAAACTCGTCTACTTTGTAGACTTGGCAATAGGCCCGTCCACTTTGTGGACTTACGCTCGTCTACTTTGTAGACTTGGTAATAAATTTGTCCACTTTGTGGACTTAGCAATAGACTCAATGATAAACTCGTCCACTTTGTGGACTTAATAATTTTTCATTCTCTCAGTTTGAGGTCGTCCACTTTGGACTCATCAATGTCGTCCACCTTGTGGATTTAATAGGGTCGTCCACTTTGTGGACTTATTGAGGTGACTAAGTGTTGGTACCTCATCACCATTTTGGTCGTCCACTTGTAGTCGACTTAGTATGGTGATCATCTACCCATAGACGACTTCGGTCATACGTCTACCCGTAGGTGACTTAACGTAATGACTATTCACCCGTAGGCAACTTTGACCACGTGTCTACCCGTAGGTTGCTTAGCGTAGCGACCGTCTACCCATAGGTGACTTAGCGTAGTGACCGTCTACCCGTAGGTGACTTAGCGTAGTGACTGTCCACCCGTAGGCGACTTTGGCCATGCGTCTACCCGTAGGTGACTTAGCATAGTGACCGTCTACCCGTAGGTGACTTAGCGTAGTGACCGTCCACCCGTAGGCGACTTTTTGGCCATGCGTCTACCCGTAGGTGACTTAACATAGTGACCGTCCACCCGTAGGCGACTTTTTGGCCATTAGTCTACCCGTAGGTGACTTAGCATAGTGACCGTCTACCCGTAGGTGACTTAGCGTAGTGACCGTCCACCCGTAGGCGACTTTTTGGCCATGCGTCTACCCGTAGGTGACTTAACATAGTGACCGTCCACCCGTAGGTGACTTAGCGTAGTGACCGTCCACCCGTAGGCGACTTTTTGGCCATGCGTCTACCCGTAGGTGACTTAGCATAGTAATCGTCTACCCGTAGGTGACTTAGCGTAGTGACCGTCCACCCGTAGGCGACTTTTTGGCCATGCGTCTACCCGTAGGTGACTTAACATAGTGACCGTCCACCCGTAGGCGACTTTGGCCATGTCTAAATAAACTCCTCTTATTATAATAAACCATGCATTCATAGAAAAAGTAGTTCTTAAAACGAAAACCTGCCCTTTGGGCTTTGTAGCAAAAACTAAAGTAAATAGAAAAACTAAGTATAACTAAAATTCACTAAGGTAAACTAGAAATAAAGGGGTGCCGCTCTTCATGCCATCCTTTTTACTGGTAGTACTTCCGTAGGTGCTTGGTGTTCCATGGGTGGTGTAGCTTCTGTCCGTCCAGCATCTCCAGTTCTCGCCATCTTCCGCCCTCTGTCCTGTCGCGTATCCTCCTGTCTTTCTCTCTTCTCTCGAGTCAGAAGCGCGTCTTCAGCATTCATGTACTTGGTGGCCCTGTAGAGTACTTCGACATGGTCTTGGGGTCATTTTTGTATAGTGAGAACAAAAACTTACCCTTTCGCAACCCATTTGTGAAGGCTGCTACAAGTATTTTGTCGTCGGCTTCGTCATCGATAGCGCTTCCTTATTGAAGCGTGTTATGTAGGATCTCAGCGTCTCGTCCTCTCGTTGCTTGATACTCATCAAGCATGCCGTGGACTTCTTATACCTGTGTCCCCCAATAAAGTGTGTAGTGAACTGAGCGCTTAGCTCCTTGAAAGTGCTGATGGAGTTCGGCGTCAGTCGGCTGAACCATACCCTTGCGGGGCCCTTCAGCGTTGTAGGGAAGGCCCTACACATGATTTCGTCCGCTACCCCTTGAAGGTGCATCAAGGTCTTGAAGGTCTCTAGGTGATCCAGAGGGTCCTTCACTCCGTCGTAACTGTCTATATGCGGCATGCGAAATTTATGTGGTAGGGGGAAGGAATTGACAGCTGCAGTGAACGGCGAGTCGTGCGATTTACCAGATCGTCAAGGTCGCTAGATACCCGTCCTTTGAGGGCATTCATCATGACCTCCATTTGTTCCTTTATTGCCTGTATCTCCATGGCAATGTGTGGTTGAGTTGCATCCGTGAGGGATGGCATGCTCAGATTTTGACGCTCCGGTCTACTAGGAGCATTACTGCCTTCCAGCCTTTCTCGTTCTCTTCTATCGGCACTGGTGCCTTCTTGGTCCTGCTCTTGAGTGCCGTGACCTGCATTTTTCTGGCATAACTGTTCCTCCAGATCGTTGTTTTGCTTAGTGAGGCGTTCCACGGTTGCAATGAGAGTCTGCACCTGTCTCTCGAGTGCAATTGGGCGTGGTTCGTCTCCTTGAACGTTGTTAGTGGTCGCCATCGAGCGAGTAAGTACCATGCAACTCTTTGTCCGGGAAGCGATAATATGGCTTACAAGTTGTAAAAATCTTTCCCACAGACGGCGCCAACTGATGATGCCGAAAAAACCACCAGTGAGCCACACGGTCCTCGCACACTCGAAACAGCACCTGCACAACACAAAAGCTGAAGGCCTTAAGAGGAGTACCGGTATGGTACCGGCCAAATACCCTCCGAAGGTCAAGTTAGAACTTCTCACAACTCTAAAGCGCTAGAGCGGGGTCAATTATGCGTACCTTGGCTTGTGAGGGTATTGGGGTTTTTATAGTAGTAGAGGGTGGACCTCTCTTCCTTGGAGTAGAAGTCTTTTCCTTATAGGAATCCTTATGAGCGTAGATTACGGAATCCTTTCCTTATAGGACTCTAATATTGAACGTGGAAAGCAAGTCATCTTTTTATCATTCATGCGTGGTGATCAAGTCAAGAATACATTGGAGCCGTCAGCTTTAGAGCCGTCAGCTTTGCCTACTCCCTCATTAGGGTCATCAGCTTCGCCTACTGCCTCATCAGGGTCGTCAGCTTTGCCTACGACCTCGTTAAGGTCGTCAGCTTTAGGGTCGTCAGCTTTGCCTACGACCTCGTTAGGGTCGTCAGCTTTGCCTACGACCTCGTTAGGGTCGTCAGTTTAAGGTCGTCAGCTTTGCCTACGACCTCGTTAGGGTTGTCAGCTTTAAGGTCGTCAGCTTTGCCTACTACCTCGTTAGGGTGTCAGCTTTAAGGTCGTCAGCTTTGCCTACGACCTCGTTAGGGTCGTCAGCTTTAGGGTCGTCAGCTTTATTATCTTCAGCTTACTGCCTTCAGCTTGCCCTTCAGCTTACTACCTTCAGCTTACTACCTTCAGCTTACTATCTTCAGCTTACTACCTTCAACCCTTCAGCTTACTACCTTCAGCTTACTACCTTCAGCTTACTACCTTCAGCTTACTACCTTCAGCTTACTATCTTCAGCTTACTACCTTCAGCTTACTACCTTCAGCTTACTACCTTCAGCTTACTACCTTCAGCTTACCCTTCAGCTTACTACCTTCAGCTTACTATCTTCAGCTTGCATAATAGAGCTGACGGGTCTTTGGAGATCAACTTTTATTTTTTCAATTAAAAATTCCCCTTATCAATTATTATGATTGTTACACGTTTCAACTATAATTGATGCTAGTGTCTGCTCATATTGTGTTAACACTTAACACCAAACCAATGAGTCATATTAGAATCTGATAACTTTAGTATAACTAATAGATAAGGAAGTGTCATCACTAGCATAATTGACACAATTTGAAAAGATTAATTTGCTAAATAAGTTGAATAATTCTAATGGAAATTCCTATCCAAAAAAAAAAAAAAAAAAAATCTAATGGAAATTATTGGTAGCAAAGTTTCTTACCTTGGCTAGACATTTATAGTGAAAACCCTACTTCTCTTTCTCCTTTTTCTTATTTGACAAGTTCCAACTTTAAAAAGATCATGCCTAATAATTGAGCTTCATATAAGAAAGGCAATAAAATAATCAAAAGTTACAGCTTCAAGGTAGATAACTATATATAATAAACACAAATTGTAAAAGTAAAATAAAAATAAAAACACAATCATTGTTGTCATCTTTTATTAACCCTTTATTATACGTGGGTTTCAGTTATATCAACTAGTAAAGTCTTTGATAGTTGAATAAGAGATCTGAATTTCAATTCTTACCTACACCAAAAATTGATTAGTATCTTTATCTGATAATAAAGTTAAGAAATTTAGAGTGTAATTCTTACACCAAAAACTAGATGTTTGGAATGAAGAGAAAATGAGAGGAAAAGATAAGTGAAAAATAGAGGGGGAAAATGACCAAATAATTAAGTAATATATTTTAACCGCTATTTGTTCCAATGATTCTACTCTTTTCTTTGCCTCCTCCCATCCAATCGTAAAGTTGAAAATTTGTTGGTTTTAATTTAAAAGAATAAAATGATGGTGTTTTGAAAACAGGAAGGATGAGTTAAAGGAGTAGTTTAAAAATAAAGATGAAGAAGTATCATATATATATATATATATATATATAAAAGATATAGTGAACGGTGTTGGTGAAGTTATTCCTCCTACATCAAAAACAGGGGGTACCAAGTACCAACCCTAGACCTAGAGATTTGTTTTGTTTGTAGGTTGTTGTATCATGTATGGAATATGGATGACGAACTTGAACTGTTTTGCTTAAATGCAGCATCAGCCATTGATTCTCTCTCAAGAACAAAATAAGTTAACCATTTGACTAAAAACAGGATCGACGGTGGAGATATCTGTGGTTACCTTTGCTTTATTCATACGTTTTTCATAATCTAAAAATAGTTTATTCTCCATTAATATTCTAATATTCCATAAGTACAAAATTGCCCCTAAGCATGAACAATTGAGCTTTGCTTAATCTCAGACCTGGGGTTTGCTAATTTGACATATTGTTATCAATTTAATGAATGAAGAACTTACCTATATATATATTCCCAACTGGGTGGGCATTATCTACATCCTTTAGGGACTGTTTGCCTTGCTATTTCAAAGCAATATACAAATAAATTTACCATTTCAAATGGGGGCAAAGGCAATAAGTGAGGAAGAAACTGGGAATGATCTAAATTCATATAGGAAGGAAGCATAAATTTAAATTAATTACAAGGCTTAAACTTATGAACTGCCTTCATGGAGATATTAATTGTCGAGGGCTCTTATTTGAACTTTGAAGTAGTCATGTCAAAGTATACGTTTCTATTAGAGTTGATAAATTTTGTAATCATAATATACATCAAATGGGATATTGTATATTTTTTTCTTCTAACTATACATGTATCCTATTCCTAGCACCATCAAAATGCTAAACAACGAAAAATGAACCATAGAATTCTCATAATCCTATATTGGTTGATTTCTCATTTCTTGATTTTTTTTTTTCTTAGGTTGGCCTAAATTAGCAATATCCATATAATATAAATGTCATAAAATTAGCATATCCAAAACAGAATTTACAAGAAGATAAAATATTAATTTGAGCTGTGATAGTTTTTTCTTCAAAATAATTTAAAAATACACATGCCAGCTCATACATATGATGTACAACGTATTTTAATCATATAATCCATTAACTTATTGTAATTTGTAAGTAAATAAAATTTCAAAACGAAAATTGTTACAAACATATGGGTGCTCTATTAAGAAAGAGACATTATTTCATGACCAACTCACTGTTGGTTAGGGAGATTCCAATGATTCCTCTCTCTCTCTTTCTCTCTCTCTCTATGCTTATATATTATTTATATGATTATAACAACTTATTAGTACACGTAACATAATCACTTTTGTTTGAAGCTTATTTGGAATTCTAGGGTTTGAAGGACCAATTAAAACATAGTTTGGATTGCGTTTTTAAGTAGGCATCGTTAGTTTGTGTTTAATTTATGTAAATCTTGTATACTGTTTATAAGATTCATAAGTACTTTTTTTAATAAAAATAACTTTAAAATTGAGTCTTATAGTATTATTTACATTTTAAAAATTATTTTATTATAATATTTTTAATTTTTAATTTTCAACGACAAGCTATCCTCAAACAAATTCAATACGAAGGTCCAGGGTTACTTCGAAACCATTCTTACTGATCACAGCCAGGAAAGGAATAGACTCAACACAGACACGTGTTGGGAGCTAGCATTTCAAAACTGAAAAACATCGAAAAAAGCTGAATCAATGATCGCGTGTCTACATTTCTTTATGACGAAAAACACCCCAACTCCATGCCCAAATTTGCAGCGATTTCCAATTCCACCCATGAAATGTGTGGGATGGCATTAATGCCATTTCACGTACTTTGTGCACCCATTATTTACTTCCATTTATTTATTCCTCTTTGTGTTTTTTAATAGCAACACCAAAAAAAAAAAGAAAAAGTAATAAAATAAATTAAAAAGGTTTTGATATTCATATTTCAAGTCACACCTTTGCCTTGGGCTAAACCTCAACTGCAACTGGTTATGGTTGTGGCAAGCAAGTTATCTTATTTTCTCCAAACCCAACAAACTCTTTCTCAAAGACTTTGTCTTTCTAATTCTTAAACGTGTCCCTACTTCTTCTTCATACAGATAAAGAGCTTCTAACAGACTTGGGGGTTTTTGTTCCTGACTTTGAGGATTGTATCTTCTTTACCTGGTGAGACTCTCTCAATGCTTTAAGACTGTCCTATAAAGTTCTGCTTTTTATCTTTTAATTCTCGTACTTCTTCTTCTTTGTGATGTTCTTCTTGTTCAAACCAGTTACGGCCTTCTTGGGGGTTAACGTTGTTTTCTTCTCTAATATTTTCAAATTATGTCTCATTTACTGTTTCCTGAATTTTTTTTTTCTTTCTCTTTTGGGTTTGAGTTGTTGATTAATAGTTTCATGGGATTTATGTTTTCAGCTCTATGATTAATGGTTTTGTTTTGTTTTGATGAACTTTCCTCTCAAGTTGGCTGTGTTTTAAATTTTGGTGTTTAACTGATGTGTGGGGTAATGTAAAACTGTTATGTGACCATTTTATGTTAAAATGTTGATGAAATTTGACTTGAATTCGCTTGAGTTTTTGTTGCTCCTAATGATTTTAAGGAGCTTTTATAGCTGTAAACTTAACAAGGTTGAAAGACCCAATTATGATTATTGTGAAAACATTACTGAAATAGCGTTGTCAAAACCGAAGTGGCCTATGTAATGGAGACAATTCAACATGTATGAACTTGTTTCTTATGGACTATTAGTGATCAAAGCAATGAAGCACAGACACGCCATTTTCGGCAGAGTACCCTCATCGAATACATGTCTAACACAGGCACCAAAGTCTTAGACAGGCACGCAGCCAAAAAAAAAAAAAAAATTGTTATTATTTTTAATCCAAGTATGGCCCGGACACGGACTCAACACATGTCAGTACCTGTGCCATAAAACAGATGATATATCTGTGGGAGAGGTATATGTATAGGCATTGTATTTGATAGACCTGAGCCTAGATAATATGAATGCCGGGGGAAATCATAATTGATTTCTCCAATTTATGTTTTGGATTAGTAACTGAGTACCACCCTGCCCGCCCACACCAAAATAAGTTAAATTTTATATGAATGATTCTCCTAAAGAATTACTATTGAATATCATCAATGTAACCTACAAAAGGAAGATAAAAGACATTGCCTGTCACATTAGACCTTCATAGAAATTATGTAGAAATATGAATTTCAACTCAAGAGTGGACAATATAATGAAGTAGGAACTGAGTTTATAATATAATGTTGACAGGTGGACCACTCTATCTAAAGCTGGTGAATTCTAGTATTTGCATGGATGATTGTTCATTCAGTGCTTGCTATGAAAGATACTTTTTTTTTATGGAGAAGACATATTTGAGATGGATTGCTGCTATGTTTCGACATTACTGTTTTTTGTTTGTGCTATTGGGTATTATCATTAAAGCTGTATTAATTTATGAAGACATTGCCTGTCACATTAGACCTTCATAGAAATTATGTAGAAATATGAATTTCAACTCAAGAGTGGACAATATAATGAAGTAGGAACTGAGTTTATAATATAATGTTGACAGGTGGACCACTCTATCTAAAGCTGGTGAATTCTAGTATTTGCATGGATGATTGTTCATTCAGTGCTTGCTATGAAAGATACTTTTTTTTTATGGAGAAGACATATTTGAGATGGATTGCTGCTATGTTTCGACATTACTGTTTTTTGTTTGTGCTATTGGGTATTATCATTAAAGCTGTATTAATTTATGGCTGTTGTTAAGGTAACTGTTGTTTAGATGTGTATTAGTCTTTACCCGAGTAGACTCATTGTGATGGAATTATTGTGGATGTTGTAATACAAATTTGCCTCTGTGGAACACTGGCCATCCAGTTTATGCATCAGGAAATTAGATGTGGATAAACATTTTGAAATTTCTGCATCAGTATCACCACAAAGTCGTGAAATAGTATGATAATCTCTGATCAAGTCTTCAAAGTATGCTTGATATGAACTGGCTTGTAATTGATGATGTCATTTCTTTCTTTGCATATGTTATGTGTCCCTTTTTGGTGATGTCTTAAGATAGTTCTTTTTGCACCCTTATATTTAGCTATTTTTCCTGTCAGAATCTGTGAGTTTATTACCAAATTGACTTTCGTTTTCATTTTCAATTTGCTAAAATATGGCCAGAGCCAGACACTGTAAATTGTCACATGGAGCATTGGATTGAGTTTGCTCAACTACGGTGCAAAGTAAACTGTGAACTCAATATTTAATCAAAAAAGCAGGATGACAACTGAGAGCCCTGTGAGAATGGTGGAAAGCAGCGGAGATAGAAAGTGGCACTCTTCTAAGGATGCTGCGACTTTTGGATCTCCATCGAAAAATATGGCGGCAGAGCAGTTGGGATTACTCTCGAAGGTGCAAAGAGTTAATGGAGGTCAAGCAGACATAATACCCAATAGAAGTGGTAGTGCTCCACCAAGCATGGAAGGTTCACTTGCAGCTATTAAGAATATCTTAATGCAACAGAACTCTGATCCGAATTCAAGCTTGGCTAATTTAAGCAGTGCAATTGAAAATTGCATGTCTGAGGAAGAACTGCGCTCTGATCCAGCATATGTTGCATACTACAGCTCTAACATCAACTTAAACCCAAGACTTCCTCCACCTCTTATCTCACAAGAGAATCAACGCCTGATGCGCCATATGGGTGTTTTTGGCAATAATCGGAGATTAACTTCAGTAGATGACAATGGCAATGGATCCTTACATTTGTCTCAGGTCTCCCTTTCTACTCACAAGGAGGAGTCTGAGAATGATACATCACCAAGGCCAGCTTCCAACAATTTGGCTGAAAGTATTACTGCACATATACCTGGACAGAACACAGTTTCTTTGGCTAGTCGTCATAAAAGTTTGGTTGATCTGATACAGGTATAGAATTCAGTAAGTGTTTTGGATTCTAATATGCATTATTCTCAATCAACAACCATTAAGCTTTAAAGTGCTTTTGAATGTTCTGTTGTTCATATTTGATTAAGTGGGTTTAACCCCTTCCCCTCTTTTCCATCTTGAATATCACAAAAGAAAGTTCCTAATATCCAACAATTCAAGTAGGTAAAGTTAACAAGGAGATAGGAAAAGAAAAATACCATCAGTTTGCTTTCGTATGGATTACCTCATGAATTTCAGAAAACTTGTATTTGAGGGCTAGAAATGTATTTGTTCTTATAGATGGTTTACATAACAAACCACCCCCTCCCCCACCAAAAAAAAAAAACCAAAAAAAAAAGAGAGAAAAGAATCTATTTGTGTCGTTCTTTTGGGATATATGTGAATTTAAGTTTTCTAGTATTATAAAAAGAGAAAGTGTTGACATTGGCATCATGCTTCACTTTCCACAACTATCCTATCAGTTGTCTTAAAAAGCACTTAAATAGAAGGGTATCATTGGAAAGTAATAAGAATGCCCATTAGGAGTATATCTAACTGATGCAGTGCATCCTTGCAGCTGCTGGTACTTGATTTTTTGGAACAGGTTTAAGTCTGTGCATATTGTAACCAAAGTTGTTCGAGATAAGTGTTAGCTAGTTAGTTGTATAGTATGCTCTGCAACGTGCAACTGTTCTGAGTAAAGTTCTCCTATGTCATTAAAAAAAAAAAAGTGTTAGCTAGTTAGTTACACAATTAGTCAACCAGATTCTAGGAGCCTATGTTGTAAGGTTAGGCAATAGCATGCATTCTTTCCAACTATAAGTAGGCAAGGCTATTGTATTTTGTAATCAGTTGTGATCTGAGTTCTAAAAGTACAGCCTAGAACTATTCTTTCCAAGAGTGTCCTCTTGAAGAGTTGTGTTTCCACTTTACATTCTCTTAGCAACTTAATCCCATTTCTCAAAACCAAAGTTCCTAGCCCGAGCCACATCACTCACTCCCTCTCTTGTCCCAATTAATTCATACACCAACAAAAAAGAAAGATTGAGAGAGGGCCATTCTGTGTGTGGTGTGGTGCACTGCTAGAGGTGTCATTTAAAAGATGATCCAATTTTTTTTTTGGCATGGATAATCTCTTAGCTAGGATTGAAACTCAATTTGCAACAAATTGGAAATTGTCAGAGTCTACATTAAGATTGAGAAGATCTAATGATCTTTTATTGGTGTTGAGCCATGTGTTTTATACTTTGATCAATACAGAATTATGTTTGACATTTGTTTATGGCAGAAGGGTGAAACAAAGAAATAGTCTGGGAAATTGTTTCCCATAAAAAAAATTTCTTGGGATTTTTCTGTACATTCAATGGGCTCTATGGATAAAAGAATACATAAAGTTGAACATATAATTTTTCATATCATAATCTTTCAGAAGCTGGCATCACTGGTTTCTGAAGTTCTGGGATCTTTGATTGAGTGAGATTGATAGAACACAAAAGCTTCATTGATGTTTTCTGTTTTTTGATCTTGTGGTGGCAACTAACCATCCAAAAGATAACGAGTTCTATATTATTCAACCATTACCTCATTAATTTTAGTTGCTTGCTTGTCAAATTGTCTATTTACTTTGACTTCTAGCATTTGGTGCTCTAAATCTTTATCAGTTCTTGTCACCCGATTGTAGCCTTTTCCATTTGTGACATATTTTTGTAATTTCAAGTTAAACAATGTCTTGCTAACTTATCAAAAAAAGTTACATATTGTCGTGCTAATGGATTTTAATGCCTGATTTTACATGATGAATACTAGCCCTTTGATTCATAGTTTGCTATTTGTTTTTTATTTACAGACAGTATCCCATTTCTGTCTGAACTTATCCTCTACATTTTCTTGGTGGATTTGTAGGAAGACTTTCCCCGTACTCCTTCTCCAGTATATAATCTGTCTCGTTCAGCAGGCCATGCAACAGCAGAGGAATCAGTTGATTCTGATGTCCTTGCAATTTCATTGAATGTTTCTTCTGTTAATATTTCAAAGCTACCAGAAACAAATTCAGGCCCTACTGATGTTTGTTCAGAGTCTTGTGCTCTTGATGCACATGCTGTTGGATTGATATCCAATAATAGTCCTTTAGTGACCTCTTTGACGAGTCCTGACAGTATAGGGAACTCACCAACACAAGAAGGCAATGAATCAAACAGGAAAGATGTTGTTTTAAAGGATGATGCGTCAATTAGTGGAGCCCTTGGGCCAGATGTTTCAAGAAAGGAAACTAGAGCATCCAATGCAGAGAGTAATAGGAACAAACAGGAAGAGCCACAATCTTATGGGAGGAATGTGCTGCACCACCATCCTTCTTCACAACGCGGTACTCCATATCAATTTCAGGGGGTCCAGGCTCAAGTAATTTCTCCAGGAATGAATCGTTCACATGTTGTTATGGAAAAAGTTCCAAATGGTCATCCCCATTTCTCCTCTCTTGGGGTACAGCCTTCATTGCATTCTCCTGGACTCACACCTCCCTTATATACAACAGCAGCAGCTTATATGACGTCAGGAAATCCATATTACCCCAATTTTTATCCACCAGGGTCATTTACTCCTCAATACAGTGTGGGTGGATATGCTGTGAGTCCAGCACATCTTCCCCCATATATGGCTGGATACACTTCTAATGGTGCCATTCCTCTACCATTTGATGCCACTTCTGGCCCAAGCTTTAGTCGTCGAACTGTTGGTGCTTCAACAGGGGAAGGTTTCCCACTTGTAGGTGATGTGCAACATCTGAATAGGCCTTATGGGCAGCAAGGGATAATGCTTCAACCTTCTTTTGTGGATGCGCATCATGTGCAATACTATCCGCATCCTTTTGATAATGCATATAGCATTGCGTTTCATTCTCGGTTGGCATCAACAGGTGTCACAGAGGGCCAGTTTGATCCTTTTGCTTTACAAAAAGAGTCAAACGTTGCTTCTTATATGAGTGACCAGAAACTTCAGCATACAGCAAATGGAAGTCTGAGCATAATGAGTCCAAGAAACATGGGAGCAACTAATAGTGGCTATTTACGAAGTCCTAACTTGGGTATCATGACACAATTTCCAGCATCACCTCTTTCTAGTCCACTATTGCCATCATCTCCGGTGGGAGGAATGAATCATCCAGGTCGGCGAAATGAAATGAGGTTTCCACAAGGTTCAGTTAGAAATGCAGGAGTATATTCTGGATGGCAAGGGCAAAGAGGACTCTACAGCTTGGAGGAACCCAAAAGGCACTCTTTTCTTGAAGAGCTGAAGTCCAGCAATGCACGGAAGTTTGAACTCTCTGATATTGCAGGGCGTATTGTAGAATTCAGGCAAGGTTCTGTAGTATCTATTCTAAATTATATTTTTTGTTCTTTTCTTTCCCTTGATCTAAATAATGTGATTCATGTATCGTTTCCATTCTAAAAATAATAATTTTTCATTTGTGTTTAATGTCAGTGTTGATCAACATGGGAGTCGATTTATTCAGCAGAAGCTGGAATATTGCAGTGGTGAAGACAAGGCATCTGTTTTCAAAGAAGTTCTTCCACATGCTTCAAAATTAATGACAGATGTTTTTGGTAATTACGTTATCCAAAAGGTATGCTTTCCAAATTCATGTGCATCACATTGTAGATTTCTATAATCGTGTATGTTTTTGTTTGACGTTAACTTTCTGAATGGCTGGCTTGATTATTAAGTCATGTTGGTATTTTACAGTTTTTTGAACATGGAAGTCTTGAGCAGAGAAAGGAACTTGCAGATCAACTTGCAGGAATGATGTTGTCCTTAAGTTTGCAGATGTATGGTTGTCGTGTAATCCAGAAGGTATGTTAGAATGTGATGATAGATGTGCAGGCTTATAATTCCACCAAATGTGCTGCCCATTGCTGATGGATCTTAAGATTATGCACTAACATTTTAAAGAGGGAAAACAAAAAAAGAAAAAGAATCCTAAGTTGATGCTTTTTGACCTCCATGTGGTACAATAAAAGCTTAGGGATGGAGATAGCATGTAGGGTCCATAACAGTGGTAGATTTCAAGATTGCATCACTAAAGTTTCCTTCCTGACAGAATTTTCCTAAGGATTTAGAAGAAGAGATATGTTAGTCAAAGAAATTTAATTTTCCTGTAAATTTGGGATGGAAATTTACTTTTGTCAAGTTTGTGTTTTGTGAATGGCTGCTTAGTATAATGGCTAGTGAATTTTCTTGGGACAGAGGTATATGATTGGCAGTGAGTTTGTTTAATGTTTCTCTGCTGGAGAGACAATCATGTTTGGTTGAATTCACAGTCTGACAATGGTCAACCTAATTAATCTTCCCTTTTCACTATCTCTATGATAGATTAATGAGTCATTGGTTTCTCACTAGGAAGGTTGGTTTTATGGCTTCTATCCTCAGGGTGCACTTGAATGATTGAGAGGTGTTATAATTATGATTAAGTGATTAGATTCATCATCTCCTAATAGCTTAAAATTTTGGGTGAATCGGGAATTTATCATGATATCATAGCAGGAGGTTTGAGTTTGATCCTTGTCTTCATTTTACCTCCCATTTGAAATGTTAAAAATTCCATGTGTTGGGTCCACTTTTTAAGGGGGAGTTTGGGTTCACATATAAGGGGGAGTGTTAGAATTATAGTTATGTGATTAAATTCATCATTTTCTAACAATTTAAGCTATTGGGAGAATCAGTAATTTATCAAGAAGTTTTAAATTACATCAATAGCCTTCTTTCTTGAAACCTTGTTTTGGGGAAGTAATAAAAGTGCATAATATCTTTCCTGAAGTTTCTTTGAGTTCCTGATCGCTGAATTTGAGATATACATTAAAAACATTTAATATTTGGATTTTAATTGAATCTGCATTTCTTCCCCCTTGAATTTATTAATTCTGTTGTCATATAATATTATTAATAGAGAATAATTTTTGACACAATTATCATGTGCATGATGTCTTCTGAAAAAATGCATGATCTTTTGTATCTATAGATCGTGTTGCTGATCTTTTAGATAGATCTTAGGAATCTTCTCAGGAATCACATTTTAAAAGAGGTGGACTACTTTCATAGTTGCAGTGCTTTTCTTTTCTTTTCTTTTTTCTTTTTGAATAATTTAGTTTATCGTAATAAATGGGCAATGATACTCCTACACTCATTTTTTAACATCCATTTTCATGTTTTAAAATGTGGACACCCCTGCATCAATTGTGGATATTGATGTAAAATAGTGGATGTAAACAAGTGAAAGAAAATATTTTCCCGTAATCTATATCCTGGGTTGTATACTATATTCTTGAGCTTACCTTTTTGGAGTGATAAAACAGAATTTTCGCTTTATACACCATATGTTTTTGTAATTTTTATGCATTTTAGTCTTTTGTTCTGATATCCATAGTGCACTGCCTGTGTGCTCTGGGTTTTTGTAAAGCTTAGTTTTTATTTCAATGAAGCATTGTTACTTATCAAAAATGTTTTTGTATTAGTTTGAGAGTGAATTTGAAGAATCAATTTGAATGCTATATAACATTACCATTATTTATTCAATCTTACTTTTCCAAGGATGGGTCTAGCAAATTGTAAATTGGGGTGCCACAGTGAATGTATTGATTTGTTGCTAGGATATATTGAAATATGTCAAAATTTTGGGGGTATAAACATTATTATAAAGGGATTCAAATAAAATTAATATAAAGTTTCACTACTTAAAAAATAAAATTTAGGGGCCTTTGGGGGCCATGGCCCTCACTGATCCTACTGTAAAATTGTCTCCACTTCAATAGCATTCTCATTGACTCTTGATCCTGTGCTGGATTTTTATTTTAGGCCCTTGAAGTTATTGAGCTTGATCAGAAAATACAACTTGTGCATGAGCTTGATGGACATGTTATGAAATGTGTACTTGATCAAAATGGAAATCATGTTATACAGAAATGTATAGAATGTGTCCCTACAGAGAAAATTGGATTTATTATTTCTGCTTTTCAAGGTCATGTCACCACACTTTCTACCCATCCTTATGGTTGCCGTGTCATTCAGGTAAATAAAAAAATTTGCTGGTTGCAGAGGCTCTAATCATACTGTGTTGTGTCTTGGTATTGAATTTTTTATGTTTGATTTGTGATAGAGAGTTTTGGAGCATTGTTCAGATGAGCTGCATATTCAATCTATTGTGGATGAAATCTTAGAGTCGGCATATGTCCTTGCTCAAGATCAGTATGGCAATTATGTCACACAGGTTGGTCTTACCTACTTTTCAAAAAATTTATATAAATAGCATTAACTTTCCCTCGGTGAATCGTGGAAACTATGATGGATCATACTGGTTGCAGCATGTTTTGGAGATGGGAAAGCTGCATGCAAGAAGTCAAATTATCAAGAAGTTGTCTGGGAAAATTGTACAAATGAGTCAGCATAAGTACGCTTCAAATGTTGTTGAGAAATGTTTGGAGCATGGAGATACTACTGAACAAGAGCTCTTGATTGAGGAGATTATTGGGCAATCTGAGGAAAATGATACTTTATTGGTAAACCTTTTTTTTTTTTTTTTTTTTGGCCTAGGGTAAATCAACTTAAAAGCAGATACAGGAAGATAATATCATTCGTAATTCAGTCCTGATAGTCTTACCTAGTACTTTGGCTTGGCCAGATCTTTAGTCTTGACTCACTTAGGTCAGCTGACCCAAGCCAGTTTATATTGGATTCAACTGTTTCCCAGGGTAACAGTTAAGTATGGATCTAATTCCAGGCTTTTTTATTTATTTTTGATAGAAACCGGATCCAGGATTAGTGCAAATATATAGCCCCAAACCAGGCATGTTGATAACTGCTGCTTTTAGATGCTACCTATGAAGATATCTCAAATCATGCCTTTTTTCTTAGGCAACTCTTAAGCCGTGCTTTTAGTTACCAGGAATCATGTATAAACATTAACAGAAAGTTATATCAGCAAGGTATAGGGTGAGGCCGTAGATCAAAGACCCAATGGGTGCATGTGTAACTTACCATAAAAAAAAAGTTTCAAGAAATCAAATTTGTTAAGAAAAATTGCCAAGGTGCCCCCCCCCCCCCCCCCCCCCACCCCCTTCTCTCTGGTCCCCCATCGGGAAAATAAAAATCGAACTTGGCCCACCCAATTCCATATTAGTTTTTAGAACTACTGCCAAGAAATTTAGATCTCACAATGTAGCAAATAAGATATACCATTCTGGTGCTTTTCCTCATGTCTCCACCAGCTACAGATTAGATATGGCTAATTTGACATTAAATTAATTAACTTTTAATTTGTTTTGCTTTAGTTTTCAATACTGATGCATTCCCGATTCCATTGAGTACTTAATTCTTGTGTCTTTTAACTGCTGAGATGCTTTTCCCCGTATATCCTAATGATACTTTATTTGTACTTTTATTGTTAATGTGAACCCATTTTCTCTTCCCTTAGCTTGTTGTAAACTCTTTAAAGTGCTGAAAAAACGAAATAATGTTGTGTTTTACTTGATGTGCACCAGTGAGCTTTAGCTCAAATACTTCCTCCTTACATGGTGTGGTCATGGGTTTAAGATCCATTGAGTGCATGTGTAACTTACCAATGGGAAAAAAAGGGGTTTACTCAGTGTGATTGCATATTCTTCTCTCTTTAATGAGCTTGTTGTGATGTAAAATATGGACATTTCTGGACATTGTTCATAGTTTGCTAGTCTTGGGAATTATAATATGGAAATACATTATTTTGCATCTTGGAAGTTGGAACCTTTTTTTCCTAGTACTAAAGCTTTTTGTTGTTTCAATTTTTATTTACTAGGCAATGATGAAGGACCAATTTGCAAATTATGTGGTCCAGAAGATTCTTGAAATGAGCAATGATAAACAGCGGGAAATATTGCTAAATCGTGTAAGAGTTCATCTACAAGCATTGAAGAAATACACTTACGGGAACACATAGTTGCTCGATTTGAACAACTCATTGGTGAAGGTGTGAAAATTGTCTCTCTTTAATCCATGTGCATATTTAAATCCATGATTATTTGGCGTCCATTTTATCTATAAGGAAATGGGACTAAAGCTTAGCTTGGCTTTGTACATGTACACACACTTATTTGCACACAATTAAACATGGCTTGAGCGAAAATACTTATTTAACATTCAGACCAAAGGGGTCCAAATATGCAAAATAGTTGTCATCATGAGTCCTCTTTGAACATACTATGAGTTCTACATCGGTTGCAATAGAAAGGTATTGGCCGATTAATGTATGATTCCATATCTCTGACCATTACATCCGCTTGTCCTCTCACCTCTATGACAAAGTCAGAATAATTGTTAATGCTATAATTTTTTTTTTTTTTTTAATGCTCAAGCTGTCTATCAAACTCCACACTGCAGTTTTTCCTTTGATCAGTCAGAATACAGGCTTGTTACTGAACAAGAAGGAACACTAACTTGGTTCTCTTTTTATTTCAACTGACTTGTTGCAGTTAGCCTCAATGTTGTTTAAATTGATGTAGTGATATTTTCAAAATTCTTTGTCAAAAGACTGATCAATTGATCTAGTTGTATGCAATATAACTTACCATCATTCATGAAGACATAATAGATACATTTAGTAGAAAGTCTCGTAAATACTGATTGCCATTTTGATCTTATTCATCTTAGCGTATACTTTGGTAAATGGCTTGTGCACACATCACTTTGTTGCAATTGGGCTTTCGAAATTGGTAGTTCAATAGAACAGCATCTCTCTCTCTGTGATGCATACTCACACCCAGATGCACTCCACAAGCACAGGATCTTTTTCTATGTTAAAAATGAAACGAATATTTGCCTTGGATGGTGGGCTGCACCTAAACTGTGGCTTTCTTGATAAGATTATAAATATCTTCTGTTGTTGATTTTGTAACATGCAGAAAGTCAAGCCTCTGAATCTGAAGGTACTCAGAATGGGACAGCATCGCTTCCAAGTTAAATGTAGGTGGGAAGCAGATAGTCGGTAGTAGAAAAACTTTAAGATGGGCAAAAACTGATCTCATTCTTTTTTTCAAATGTAATCCCATTATTGCTGCTGCTTCTGCTGTTGTTGGCTGCCAAGTATATTTATGTAATTAAAAATCATCAAAGTGTGTCTATGTATATATATATGTATAGAAACTATCAATAAATCATTGATCAAAGTAATCTCACTGCCTGGAAATTATGTGGTTTCTTGTGCAATAATCTTTATTCTTCTTGTTGAATTTCCGTTAATTATTATGCTATAAAGGAAAGCTTGTTCTTGCAAGCCATTGCGTGGCTGCTAGGTAATTGAAGTGAGGAAAAAAACGAATATGGGAGTTGATCAGTCAGTTTTTGGACTTTTATTTATATAAATCAAATATAGAAAAAGAAACTATATTAATTAGGAATGATCAATTTCGGCTCTGAACAAACATTTGATGAATTTATGATGTTGGTAATGGTTGACGAGATGGAATGAAGTATGAATTTCTTATAATATAAAATTATGATTATAAAAATATACTAAATCTTAAAAAATTAATGTTATATATATATATATATATGGTGATAATTTTGAAACAGTATATTTGGTATACATTATGTAAAAAATAAAAAAATAAAAGAAATAGTAATAGAAACAGAAATAGAAGTGTATATGAGATGGATGGATGTAAATGGTAAATAACAATAAAATATGGGCTATAAGTAAATAAAAAGCTTATTAGATTGAAGATACAAGAATGACAAGTTGTTGTTGTTGTTTTTGTTTTTTTGTTTTTTGTTTTTTGTTTTTGGTTTTTTGGGATAGGAAATTGGAACTTTTAAAAATTAACTGAAAGAGAATACATCGTTTGAGAAGATTCTAGAAAACAAGAGTTCTCTTTAATCTAAGTAACATAATGCTTAACACCCTGAGCATGTTTTGCCAACAAATGAATAAGGCTATTGCTGTTCCAATGAACATGAGAAACTTCAAATCTATGAAAAGTATGAGAAAGAGAAACAATTTCATACATAACCGATATTAGAAACCACCAAAGAATCACCTTAGAAGAATGACAAGTTGCTGAAATTTGGGCTAATGTGATAGGAACATCTTAACGTTTTTAAATTTGGAGACATCCAAGTTTAAATCCCTCCCTCTATTGTGAAAATGAAAAATGAGAGCTAAAAATTTGATATATATATATATATATATATTAGAATGAAATATTAGATAGGCAAGTTGATTTTGTAACATGCAGAAAGTCAAGCCTCTGAATCTGAAGGTACTCAGAATGGGACAGCATTGCTTCCAAGTTAAATGCAGGTGGGAAGCAGATAGTCGGTAGTAGAAAAACTTTAAGATGGGCAAAAACTGATCTCATTCTTTTTTTCAAATGTAATCCCATTATTGCTGCTGCTTCTGCTGTTGTTGGCTGCCAAGTATATTTATGTAATTAAAAATCATCAAAGTGTGTCTATGTATATATATGTATAGAAACTATCAATAAATCATTGATCAAAGTAATCTCACTGCCTGGAAATTATGTGGTTGCTTGTGCAATAATCTTTATCCTTCTTGTTGAATTTCCGTTAATTATTATGCTATAAAGGAAAGCTTGTTCTTGCAAGCCGTTGCGTGGCTGCTAGGTAATTGAAGTGAGGAAAAAAACGAATATGGGAGTTGATCAGTCAGTTGGACTTTTATTTTTATAAATCAAATTTAGAAAAAGAAACTATATTAATTGGGAATGTTCAATTTCGGCTCTGAACAAACATTTGATGAATTTATGATGTTGGTAATGGTTGACGAGATGGAATGAAGTATGAATTTCTTATAATATATAATTATGATTTTAAAAATATACTAAATCTTAAAAAATTAATTTTATATGTGATAGTTTGGAAACAGTATATTTCGTATACAGTATGTAAAAAATAAAAAATAAAAGAAATGGTAATAGAAACAGAAATAAAAGTGTATATGAGATGGATGGATGTAAATGGTAAATAATAATAAGTTATGGGCTATAAGTAAATAAAAAGCTTATTAGATTGGAGATACAAGAATGACAAGTTGTTGTTGTTGTTGGTATTTTTTGGATAGGAAATTGGAACTTTTAAAAATTAACCGAAAGAGAATACATCGTTGGAGAGTATTCTAGAAAACAAGAGTTCTCTTTAATCTAGGTAACATAATGCTCAATACCCTGAGCATGTTTTGCCAACAAACGAATAAGGCTATTGCTATTCCAATGAACATGAGAAACTTCAAATCTATGAAAAGTATGAGAAAGAGAAACAATTTCATACATAACTGGTATTAGAAACCACCAAAAAATCACCTTACAAGAATGACAAGTTGTTGAAATTTGGGCTAATGTGATAGGAACATCTTAGCGTTTTTAAATTTGGAGACATCCAAGTTTAAATCCCTCCCTCTATTGTGAAAATGAAAAATGAGAGCTAAAAATTTGATATATATATATATATATATATTAGAATGAAAAATTAGATAGGCTGAATAATAAAAGTAGAAGTAGGCAATGTAATTGCATAGGTGGGTGGGTCAAAAGTTTGATTATTTGACCCGACCCACTGCGGCATTTTATATATATATATATATATTGGGGTTTGAATGAGTCCAAAATGTCCAGATGTGGAAACAAGAAGGAGAAGAAAGGAAGGAAGATGAAGATGAAGAAGAAGTAGAGTAACAGAAAGAAGGAAAGAGATGATGGATAGCAACAGCACAGCAAAGAGAGAAAAGAGGAGGAGGCAGAGTGAGAAATCTCGAGCGTTGATATTGATTGGAGTAATTGTAAGCGGTAGTTTGGTTTACTATCACTGCGCCTATCGAGGAGCCAGCGTCGTGTCTTTGATATCGGACGTACTCATCGTCCTCCTTTGCTCTCTCGCCATTCTCGGCCTCCTCTTCCGCCAACTCACCATCCAGTACTTCCTCTTCTTCTTTGCTTAATTAATTACTATGATTTTTACGAATTCCTTTGCTAATTGATTGATAAATATAGGGTTCCCGTAGACCCACTGGAGTGGCAGATATCTCAGGACACAGCCAATAGCATAGTGGCTTGGTTAGCTAATACCATTGGTGCTGCCGAGTCTGTTCTTAGGGTTGCTGCCACTGGCCATGACAAGCGCCTCTTTTTCAAGGTCTCTCTCTCTCTTTTCCTTTGTTTATATTTTGTTTTACAGTATGATGATTGTTAGATTTGTAAGAATAGCAGCACGGAATTGGGGTCTACTTTGTTGTATGATGATTGAATTGAATGTCCAATCCACTTGCTTGATTGGATCAGTTGTGTTTGCAAATATTCACTCATGTTCACTTGTAAACATCAACTTTAATGGTGGAATTTGTTTGTGAGAATTTTGCGCCACTTGCAAGATGGAATTTTAGTGAAGCACTCAATCCCTGCTTCAAAATTATTAGGAACCCTTCCCCTCCTCTTTTCCCCCTCTTCTTCTCTTATTAGGTGCGGATGTGGCTCATTTCATCTAGGAAGCATGGACACTTCATTTGGGGTGTCGTACCCACCGTGTCATGTTATAATTTTTCAGAAATTGCTCGTGTCGTACCTGTACCTGCACCTGTGTCTGTGCTTCCTAGCATTTCATTCTATCAATATTGTAGTTAATGTCATCAGAGAATGAAATTAGTAACTTCTTTTTTTTCCTTTTTAGTTATGGTTGTTGTGGATAGCTAACCTGATAATTTATATATGATGTAATTCTTTCTTCAGGTGGTGATTTGTCTTTACATACTATCAGCTTTGGGAAGATTAGTTTCAGGTGTTACGGTTGCCTATGCTGGTATGTCGCTGCTTACATGTACATCAAAACTTGATGACAATCTGAATTGTTTTACATCAATGTTAGCAAATTTTTATGGGTGGCGCATGATTTTAATAACTTTCTTCAACAAAGATGCAATGAAGTCTTTAATTTGTAGATACATTGTGGTTGATGCCCTAGACTCATCTGTCTAGCTCATTCTTCTTTTTCTGGTATAAATCTCTGTTTGTACATGTATGTGGTGAGTCTGATTGTCTACTCGTATTATTTTATGATGCCATCTTTTTTGCTACCTTGTAATAGTGGGAAATGGTTCTGGTACATTTTCTCTTGGAGAATATGTTACACTGTTGCTAGGAACCGTGTAATGAAAGGAAGAATCATTTTTTCAAATGCTTGAGAGGCAGCTGGCTTCCTGGATGTGGACTTGCTGTGCATAGTGCAATTTTATATTATACATATATTTGGGTAATGTTGCATGTTAATGTTTGGCCATAATAAATAAGGTTAGAAAGTTGGGACCTCCTGCTGTCCTAGATCAATATTGATGCTAGCCAATTTGATCTGCTACTCATGGAGTGCCTGCTGTGTAGGAATCATACTTAGATTTCACCAATTTGATCTGATATCATTATGACTGCCAATTCTGAAGCCTTGTCTAATTTTGTTGTAGTTTCCATATCAAACTTTCCGTGTTAGCTTTAAGAATTTTATTTCTATACCATCCATGCTGTCATGCATGTAATGTCTAATGCCTAGTTAACAAAACAGTTAAAATTTGGATGCTATACTCCTAAAACTTTGGGGTCAGCTATGGCTCTCAACAAGCTAATCAAAGATGGCCATATTTATTTTTTCCCGCCATTCTATCCTATGCAAAATCACTTTTTCTAAGCTCCTTCTCTGTCACGTCATTTTTTACTACGAATATCATTTTAGGTCATCCTCCATCTTTTTACATTTCCTCGACTTGAATCAACTCACTCTTCTTCTTTGATGCATATTTTGCTCTTCTTTGCACACGACCAAACCATCTCAAGTGACTCTTCCTCGTCTTTTCATTAATAAGGGTCATTGCTATCTTTAAGCAAATCTCTTCATTTTGAATATCTCTGTCTTGTATTTTCACTTATTCATTTCAATACTCATTTCAGCCACACTTATTTTAGAACATGTTTCTAAACAAACCAATATTCAATATCATAGAGCATAGTTGGTCTTATGGCAGTCTTTTTAAAGGAAAATATTTGTGTAGGTTAAAGGAAAATTCCGAAGCCCTATTATGGTTCTCAAAAGTGTAGAAAAAACTCTTCAAAAAGGAATCATACATAAGCTAGGGAAGACATTATAACTTGCTTAAAATATTCAAAGTTCATTTGTTTGGATTGTCTTCCATTTTAGTCAGGCTTATTTTTCTGATATATCCATGTTACATTTATAGATCTCAAAGCTTTTATGTATCTTTGAATCTCGCTTGAAATTTCAGCGACTTATTTGTATATTTTTTTTCTTCTTGCATCAGGGTTGTGCTTGTTTTGTCTGTACATGTTAGCAGAGACGTCTCAATCAGTGTCTCAGTTTCTGAGGGGAAGAAATGGCAATACAGATACTTCAGAGCAGGATATCATGTAGTCTGCTTGTTTTTTTAATTTATCATGTATGGCCATTGTTATATTTGTAATTTATCATGTAGGCAGTCTCACTCGATAAGTGTTAACAAAAGAGTTAGCTGTAGAGAACCAATTTCAGGTTTAAGATTTTATTTTTTTGGATCTTCTTTTTAATAAGATATATTTTTGGATCTAACAATGGGTAAAGTCTCACATTATTTAAAATTTTAAATAACGTGGTACTTTAATACATTGTTATATTTGTAATATCTAATCTTAGCAATGAAATGTAGCTATTTTAAATGTGGATGATCCTAATACCCAATGGAGATGCTACTGTTCTCCCTTCTTCTTTTTAAGTTTTGGTTAATGAGTGTCCTGCAAGCACAAGCTAAGGTGCATTAGACACTTCATTTAATGATGTTTTTATATTTTCTTAAAAATAAAAATAAAATCAAACTATATACTAAATATTATATACACATCTCCAGAAAAGCTTAAAAGATCACGTAGGGTTAGGATTTGTGGCCCAAGCCCAAAACAATAAATTTGTAGAATATGGGTGAAAGAGCTAGGTTAAGTATTGAGTTGGTAACAACGAATCACAACTTTCAAACACAAACTAACATGAATTTACACGTAAAACCTGAAAATTCGAGGAGCTATATTATTATTTATCTGATGAACAAAGGTCTTAGGGTTACAGTCAAGTTTTCTCTCTCTCTCTCTTGTTCTTCTTTTTCCTCCTCCTTTCTTGTTAGGAGCCTCCTTCCTTTATATAGTAACCCTTCTCCTCATCCCCATCGTCCACTTGTTTCTCATCCATGAGCTTGCTTGAGTATATGTCACGTCAAACATCTTCTTTTAGCTCTGTGTGAGTGGCAGTAGGTTAGGATGCACTGTTCAGAGGTCTTCTCCACATAAATGCGGCCAAAAAAGTTGCTGCAGTGTATTAAATACGGTGGTAGCAGCTTTCCCCTTAGATATTTCTCCATCCTTATCGTTTCACAGCATACTCAGAGCTTATCTTGATCAGGTGGAGTCCTCGGAAGATCATTTTGGCCTTTCACACACTCAATTGATTTATAATATTTGCGTCAGAGAATTACAACCTCTTCGGACAGGAGGTATCCTCTTCGGATTGTAATAATTCTTCTTTCTGAGGGTCCCACTTCCAGATGGGCCCTGCCTTTTCCATCTTCTTCTTCTCGGTCGTAAAATAGCTCTCCTATGGGCTTTCAGCCCATTATGTTGGGTTGGGCCCTTTTCCCCCCATAGATCACATTGAATTTGTACTTGCAAATCAATTAATTATTGATAAGTGAATTTTTATCTTCAAAAAATATACATTTTGGCTCATTATTAAATATATATTATTTCTCAACCTACAACTTTAAGGTGCTTGTTAACAAGAACTTTTTTATTCTTTGTACTTTTTATGATATGCTCTTTTTGCATTTTATAATATGCTCTTTCTTTCACTGTCTTCTTTAAATTTATTATTTCATAAATGAAATCTTGTAAATACCATCCTTGAATTTTGACAAAAAGATTAATTTAACCAATTTAAGTCTTTATTTGAAAAAATTAATTTTATTCATATGAAGTATGTGACAAATCAAACATTCAGTTAGTATTTTATGTATATCTTGTAATTCAATGATGTTAGCTTCAGCTTGTTCTCTTTATAGAGAGAAATTAGGCTGGAATTTCGTGCCACTTATTATAAGGGAAAGCAAAATATATAAATAGTAGACCTATCGATGTTTCTTTTAATTGTACTTTAAAAGAAACCTTTTATTTTAAGATATTTTTAAAGTCTATAAGGCTATGTTTGACTCAATGTAAAATATTCTCAAGTAAAAATATTTTTCTAAAAAGAAAATATTTTCAAGCATCCCAAAAAAATGCTTTGGAAAATATTTTAATGTGTTTGGTTGTGTCTTTGAACATCCTCTAAGAAAACACATTCTCTACTAGTTCTTACATTTTTTTTCAGCTTCTAGACAAATATTATAATAGAAAATCTCAATATATAAACCAAAGAACCAAAAAATATAAGAAAAAAAAAATTGTCCTTCCTTAAACGAGACATCGATAATGAGAAAAGGGAAAAGAGATAGATTGAGAGAAAGAGATAGGTAAAGGCAGTGGCAAGATTGTGAGAGATGGTGCCAAGCTTGAGGCAACAATGACAAGATCGGTGGTTCGATCTAGAGTCGGTAGCGACGGCATGGGTGGGTGGCAGGTTGTAGATCGGTGACATGTGGTTCAAGATTTGGCATTTGGTTGGTTAGAGGGAAAGAGAGAGATAAAGGGAGGAAGAGGAAGAGAAGAGGAAGAGAGATAAAGAGAGGAGGAAGATAGAGAGATGGTGGACGAAGCTTGCACAAGGGATGGTGATGTGGTGAACTAAGTGTCCAAAGCTTTTTGTGCTCTCTTTCTCTCTCTTTCCGGGTAGCAGAGTTGTGAGTGGGATGAAAATAGGTTGAAGGTAAAATGATTATTTAATCGGTTTTACACTCCTAAGGGCTCTATTTTACGGTTATCTGAAATTTATTTCCAGTTTAACCATATTTTCATGTGTACCCAAACCCCCTCAATGGTGTAAAATATTTTCCCAATTTCCTTTATAACCAAAACAAACACAGCCTAAATTGTCAATACCTATTGGCGTTTATTTTTTAATGGTACTTCAAAGACTCATTTAATAATTTTTACACTCCAAAACGGAATTGGACCAAAATAGATTGAGTGGATCAAATTAGATTGAAATGGACTAAATAAACCAATGGACCGAAATAGACCAAAAGACCAAAATGGGTAAGTGAAAAATATTCACTCATATTTTTTAATCTTATTCTTTTGTATCTCATCATTGTCTATGTTCTTTTGTATATTTCAAAAACTTGTATTAAATAAGATTTTGTTTAAAAAAAAAAAAATCTTAATTAGACAACATTACAACAAGGGGTAGAGTTATGATTTACCCCAAGAGGCCAAGACATTAAATTGCCAAACTGGTCAGGTTTTCCATTTTTATTTGAAGATATGCATTCATGTTTTGGTTAACAATGTTAAAAGAAATCATCTATGATCTATCCACAAGAGACAAACTTATGCAATGGGGTCTCAAAGGTGACATAGCTTGTGTTTTATGCAGAAAATACTTGGAAAGGTGTTAACTATTAAGGTAAGACTTTAAGAACTTTAGATGTCGTTTCCAACGGAATAGGATAATTCATGGTGGCCAAGTAAAATCTCAAAATTGACAAAAATGTGTTATTTTAATTTATATCAAATGAGAAGTGAAACTAAAATCTCAAGTGGCACTAGCAACAAAAGGAAGGCTCAAGGACTCGGTATTAAATCTCTTTGCTAATAATCTTGGTGGATTCCAATTTTTGTCCTAAACAGAAATTTATCTTTATTACTCTACCAAAGATGCATTTGCGCACATCTTTCTAGAAAGTGAAATGCATTTTGCATTTCTAGTTTTTTGGAACCAAGTTTCTCAAAAAATTATTTACATTCTGCAACATGTCCCATTAAAAAGAAATTCAATAAGAACGGTAACCATTTTTTTTTTGGGGGGAGCAATTTAAGCACTCCTATTAATATATAATCTTAAATAACTCAACAATTAGGTTCGATTCAAATTGCGGAGATAACACATGGAGTTGGAGGAAAATTCTAAAACTTAGAGAAGAGGTAAGAACCTTCATTAAAAATATGGACATAGAGCTATATATGATGCTACTAGTAACTTCAATGCCAATGTCTCAACTCTCAAGTGTCTTACAAGGAAAGAGTTGGATTTGGAAACCTGCAAGATCAGAAAATTTAGTAAACCTACATAGCAAGCTTGGTTAAGTGGTATTGGGAGAGGAAGAAAAGCCAATATGGATTCCCTCCTGTTAGAAATTGGGTAGGTTTTGACCCAACCCATAAACATAGGATTGTCCACATTGGTTATCTAATAAGTAAGCTTAAATTTAAATTATCTGATATTGATATGAGTTGTCAAAATCAGTAGTATAGTAATTTAAACTTAACAGTTGAGTACTTTTAGGGATCATTTATCTGAATCTCTACTAGTATTTAAAGTACTCCTATAGCAGTAAGATGTGAGCTACCGTGAGTGAAGATTTGTATAGTTTTTGAGTACTCTCTCAAAATAAACCATCTCTCTGGGACAATATTTACTGTTTCCTAGAATTTGGAGCGTGGAAATTAGGAGAGACATAGCCTCTTCGGCGACTTGGAGGTGTTCCACAAAGGAGAAGTGATCATGAGGAGTTAGTAAAACAAGTGAAGAACAAGATCCAGCAATTTGGTGATCCGTTCCACCGAAGGTATGTGTCTATATGACCCATATTTTTTTATTTAGTAAATCCACATTTGATCATCACTCTTGTGTAGAAGCTAATGTGAAAATTGGTTTGGTTTCCTAGCCATATTCCTAAGCATGCTTTTATAGGGTGGCTAGCTATTCAAAATAGAATCACCATAAAGGACATATTGCTACAATGGGAACCCAATATTGATCCACAGTGAGTTTTATGCAAGAGTAAAAGCAAGAGAAAATAATGGAATTATTTTATGATAATATTACTATTAGATTTTTATCTTAAATATTTCTTGAATTTAACTAATAATTTTATAAAATATAAACATGTACATAAACATAAACTTGTTTTTAAACATATGAAAAATATTAATAATTTATACACTTAGTGATATTTATGTGTTTGTATGTATGGGTTTTGTATTGGTGGAATTATTTGATGAGTGGGTATATGGTTTATGCTAATGATGACTACCTAAGATTTATTTATGGTGGAAAATTTGAGGGTTTTGAGTTATAACATGTAATGGTTGGTAAATCCAATTTTTCCATTGCCATTGGGTTTATTTGGAACTAGTTGAAGTTCTAAATTTCTTGTCTTGGATAATATTTTGATTTTGCTATCAAAGGTCTTTTAATGATGTAGTGTAAATTTTATGGAAGCTAGTCATAATGTTGAAGATGATATTAAATGGGTTAACTTTATAAATTGGAGTTTATGCCTTGTGAATTAATTTGTTGAGAAACTTTGGAAGTGTGATATATTATTATTGATGAGGCTAAATACTAGGCTTGCCTAATTAAGTGCTCATTTGACAATTCCTAAATTGTAACTAGATACAATTTCAAGCTCTATGCTTATTGTGATAGGTTTATTTGATATTATTTAGGTTCTAACTAATCTCCTTGGAATTTGGAGAATTAGGCTTTTGCGGTTGCGAGGTAAGTAACTTTTTAATGGGATTTTGAAAAATAACCATGTTATATAAATTTTTTTGGATTAGACACGCTTTTGGAAATTACTTATGGAAACTATATTTTTCTAAAAGCGATTGTGTCATAACCTTAATATGTGTGTGTGTGTGTGTGTGTGTGTGTGTGATTATATATGAAAATGCATCATATTTGGTATTGCATTTGGGGAAATGCATGAATTGTTGATATGGAAAAATAAGCATATTTTATTTAATCTTTGATAAGAAAATCATTGATTTTATAGTATATTGAAAAGTTTATAGATGCTTATCTTGTCTTGTATTATTTGAGAAATGGATAGAAAATCTCTTGACAAGAATGAAGTTAAAAACCTTACAAACTTTGTAGAAGTTAGATTATTTAAGGTTTTCTAAAACTACCTAGATATGAAAAATGTGTTTCAAAGTAATGTAACCCGTGAGCTTATGTGGTTTTTAACATCATGTCATGTGTGATTTTCCGGTGATCACCCGATTTGGTTTTCGTAGTCTTTGTAACAATGGAATCGAATCCAAGTCAGTGCCATTTTACTTTGGATGACGCATTCTTCCCTGCTGTCCATGGGGGGAAGAGGTTCCTTGATTGTGTGTGGGTGAGGCTATTGCTCATGGAGCCAAGAGACCACATGCAAGAGAGGTCTTATTTGACGTGCTTTCTCTATTGCCCATAGGGGGAAAGAAAAACCTTGAGGGTATGGGTGAGGCTGCTGTCCATGGGGCCAAGAGTCTGCATACAAGAAAGGACAATATCATGCCAGTTGTGAATAGGTGAATCCCCTGACTGGTCTATGTGGTAGTGTGGTATATTTGTAATAATTTACCTTATGTTAAATATTATAACTTTGGAAATTATATTGTTGGTGCTCACAGATTATAGTATATAGTTTCAAGGTATTTACTTTGAGAAACTTTGAATTTCATTATTAAATCATTCTTGTCATATTATTATTATTGAAGATGAAACTTGCATTTCCCCTACTCCCATTAATTATGCTACTTACTAGGCTCTGTCTCATCCCATTATTTTATAAACTTTTCAGAGTAGACAATAATCTTTTGAGACAGCTTTTTGGTGGCTAACAGTGGTTAAACTAACTACTGATGGAGGCTGAACTTTTGTAATGGATATAGTAGATGACGCACATCTTAAAGTAGGCTTGACTCATTCTTTTATATATTATGGTGGTTGTGACATTATTCCCACTGATGGGACAAGCTGATGATATATAATTATTTATTCAGACCTCTATTCTTTTGTGGCCAATGGTCGTTGTAATTATTGCTTAGAGCTCTGACTTACTTTGAGAGTATAATCAATGGAATTATTATGATAATTCTTAATGTTGGTACTTTATATGATTTATGTAGTTTGGATTGTAAAAAAAAATGGAAAAATCTACAGGTACTTTGAGACGTCTTTCTCATGCTTTGGACCCTTTGGGGTTTAGGGCGTGACAACTGGAATATTTATTGCTGAATTATTTTACTGCTAGGCTATTTCTATATTGCAATATGCTTTTTATTATGCTGACGTGTTTGCTGTAGGAAGTGTTTTTTGGGCCATCCCATAATCCTTGTCAATCTCATCCAAGGCCCAAGGTATAAAATAAGGCGAATTCTTCAAAAACTTCACTGATAGCCCTTGGGTTGTGCTTCAAGCCCATTGTCGAGTTTCGGTTTAGGCCCTCAACCCAACACAAATCTCATTTGTCGAAAGGAAGACTTTTCCGCCCCTGACAAGCTTTATGTAGGAGCAGAAGCGAGGGAAAATAATGGAATCATTTTATAATAATATAACTATTAGATCCTTATCTTAAATATTTTTTGAATTCAACTAACAATTTTATAAAATATAAACATGTACATAAACATAAACTTGTATTTAAATATATGAAAACATTAATAATTTATACACTTAGTGAAAAATTATGTATAGATTCGTTAACAAAAAACCACTTAGATAAATGTAAATTTGAATAAATCAACAAATTAAATTTTTATTATCACTACTACTTCTTGGTGTTTTCAATTTAATATAATTTTTCAATTCAAATTTATCTATTGTTGGTGAGATTAAACAAGAAGTGATTTTTATAAAATTAAAATTTAGGATTTGAAATGGAGTAATTTGCTGGGTTTAGTGTGTGCTAGTTTTTAGGGAAAAAATGTATCAAACGTTCGTGAGATATGTTTTGATAGAGAGTGTGCTAATTTTTAGGAAAAATGTTTATTTGGTAGTTTTTTTTTTAATTACAATTTTAACCTTATTTTTTATTTTTTAAGAATAAAGATTATCTAATTAGATTATGGGCATTTTTGACATTTTTTGAAGCCATAACAAATTTTCTAAATCCTCTTAATATCTAGAGATAATAATAGTAATAAGGAAAATTCAATTGGCAACGAATCATAATTTGAAAATATTATAAAGTAAAAGTAATTAAGAAATTTATAAATATGATTCTAATCACATTCTTTGTCAAGTCAATACTTTTTTACAATAAAATTGGTAATAATTTTAGCATTTTTCTTCAGTAAATTATTATTAACAATCAATCATAATGTCTGATATTTCATAACTTGAAAAACATATGAAAGGCTATTGGATGTATTTTTGCATTTCAACACTCAATGTACAAGAGAATTCAATACGAGCCCAGTGCTCAAAGGAGCAATCAATATAAGCCTCAAGGGAATGTAGATAGCTTAAAAAAGTAATTAGCAAACTATCACCTATTGAGATTAAAATTTCCTATTTCTTTTATATATATATATATATATAAATGAAAGTAGAATCTAACAATTAAAAAGAGGGATTTGAGGAGACAATTATACCTTAAATGTAAAAATCGAATATTTCAAAGAAGCCAAAAGTCGGGTTTAACAATGAATTGCATTCCGCAATAAGCCCTAATAAAATTTATAAAAAAATAAAATAAAAAAAATAAAAAAATCAATAAGAATGGCTACAGTGGTCTTTTCTATAAGGAGAAATTTAAGCACTTCTTTTTTCTTTTTTTGAAAAACAAAAAAAAAAAAAAAAAAAAAAAAAAAAAGAAGAAGAAGAAGTGCTTAAATTTCTCCTTATAAAAAAGACCACTGTAGCCATTTAAGCACTTCTTTTAATATAGAATCTTAAATATTTCAAATTGAGGTTCAATTTAAATTGCAGAGAATTTAAACTTTTATGGATAACATGCAATTACAACTTATGCTCTTAATAATTAGTTTTTTTCAAAATTGTTTATTTTTATTTTTAAATTTGTTGGATTTAACAAACATTTTTTTTTTGTAAAATATAAACATATACTTAAACATAAACTTGTATTTTAAATATATTAAAATATTAATGATTTATACACTATAGCAATATATATATATATATATATTATTGGCCTGTTAAACCCCCCCCCCCCAAAAAAAAAAAAAAACCACTCAAATAATATATAAACCAGAATAATTCAACAAATGGAGGTTTTATTATCACTAGTACTTCTTGTTGTTTTTAACGGGGTCATTCAAATTATTCATCGCTTATTGTAACTATTGAATTCATTAAAATAAAACAAAAGAAGAAAACATAAGAAAAATGTTATTGGTGATGCATCATAATTTGCAAAAGTAAAAGTAATAAATTAATTTATTAATTAATTTGGTTCTAATCACATTCACTTTCACATTAATACATAATTTTTTTGCAACCAAATTAGTAATAATTTTTTTCTTTTTTCATCAATAAATTCTATATCAACTAGTGATCATAATGCTGAATATTCAATAACTTGAAATCATTTGAAAGGTCATTTAGAAAATTGGATTTATTGTATGCTAGATATCACAACCCAACACTGGCTGAATCTAGCCAAAAACAAAGTTTCAACAAAACATGTAGGGGAAGGAGAGAATTTGTTTTGAGACAAGGGAAATAGTTGCTAAAGAATATAATTTGCAAACTATTACTTGGTGAGATTAATTTTTCTTTCTTTCTTTTTCTTTTTCTTTTTTTATTATAAAGAAAGTAAAATCTAATTCTCAGTTCATTCTTACTATTTGATCTACAAAACATTCCCATCAATCCTGAGTAGAGGCAGAAGAAGAACCATAATTTGAAAATATTATAAAGTAAAAGTAATTAAGAAATTTATAAATATGTATATTAATAAATATGGTTCTAATCACATTCTTTGTCAAGTCAATAATTTTTCACAATAAAATTGGTAATAATTTTAGCATTTTTCATCAATAAATTATATATGAACAATTGATCATAATGTTTGATATTTCATAACTTGAAAAACATTTGAAAGGCAGTTTAAAAATTGAATGTATTTTGTGGTAAATATCCCAACCAAGTGAACAAGAGAGTAATAATCATAAGCCTACAAGGAATGTCGATGGCTAAAAAAATTAGTTAGCAAACTATCACCTATTGAGATTAAAATTTCCTTTTCTTCTTCCTTTTTTTAATGAAAGTAGAATCTAACAAATAGAGTAATTAAGCACCACTTATTGCACATTTCTGGCATAATTAAAAAGAGGGATTTGAGGAAACAATTATACCTTAAATGTAAAAATTGAATATTTCAAAGAAGCCAAAAGTCGGGTGTAAATAATGAGTTGCATTCTGCAATAAGTCCCAATAAAATTTTTAAAAAAAAAAAAAAAATCAATAAGAATGGTTACAGTGGTCTTTTTTATATGGAGCAATTTAAGCACTACTTTTAATATAGAATCTTAAATATTTCAAATTGAGGTTCAATTTAAATTTAAGAAAATTTAAACTTTTATGGATAACATGCAATTACAACTTACGCTCTTAATTTTTTTTTCCTCGATTTTTTTTATTATTTCTAAACATTTGTTGGATTTAACAAAAACATATACTTAAACAGAAACATAAACTGAGGTTTTATTATCACTAGTACTTCTTGGTGTTTTTAACGGAGTCATTCAAATTATTCATCCCTTATTGTAACTATTGAATTCATTAAAATCAAAGAAGAAGAAAACATAAGAAAAATGTTATTGGTGATGCATCATAATATGCAAAGATTTTAAAGTAAAAGTAATTAATAAATTTATTAATCATGTTATGAATCAATTGGGTTCTAATCACATTCACTTTCACATTAATATATAGTTTTTTGCATCCAAATTGGTAATAATTTTTTTCTTTTTTCATCAATAAATTCTATATCAACAAGTGATCATAATGCCAAATATTTAATAACTTGAAAACATTTGAAAGACTCTTTAGAAAATTGGATCTATTGTATGCTAGATATCCCAACCCAAAACTGACCGAATCTAGCCAAAAACAAAGTCTCAACAAAACAGGTAGGAGAAAGAGAGAAGTTGGTTTGAGACAAGGGAAATAGTTGCTAAAGAACATAATTTGCAAACTATCACCTAGTGCGATTAATGTTTCTTTTTCTTTTTCTTTTTCTTTTTCTTAATAAAGAAAGTAGAATCTAATTCTCAAGTCATTCTTACTATCCAATCCACAAAACATTCCCATCAATCCCGTGTAGGATCTCAATCTTGATTATAATGCTTAGAGCCACGTGTTGTTTGTAATATGAATATTTTGTTTACCGTCTTAGGCAAGTTGCATTACTTTGACAAAAACATAACAATTGTTTTGAACATGTACATAATAAATTAATCCTGGCCTCATTTACTTATGCTTTTGTTTGGTTTTGGGTTTGTAAAACATATAAAATCATACAAGATATAAAATACAAAAACTTCCTATGAGGTTTGGGCTAATACCATATACTATCAAGACTTTTAAAAAATATTCAAATTGCTCTCTAAGCACAAATGACACTAAACACCGTTTGATAGTTTTCCTACACCTCTAAGTCCAAGATTCCTTCCAACAGCCTATCTTGACAAGGCAAGCCTTATAGTGATTGCATTATAGCAATTATATCTATGAGAGAATGTTTGGGTAGCCAATGGTAGGTAAATAGTAGCCAAAAATGAAGAAATAAGCAAGAGGAATAAGAAAATTTTCAAACAATATTAAGTGATGTTTGTGCTCAGGAAGCAAAGTGGCTACCTTTAGAAAAGTTTTTATATTGCCAAGAGCTTTGTAACTCAATTGCTTAAACTTATTAGTGGTGTCAATTGAGATAGTTAGGGTTTAAATCTCCCATCTCCCAACTAACAAGTTATTAACCAAAAATAAAATAAAAAATGTAATCTTTGGCATTTGTTCAAATCTTAAGGGTAGATTTTGTATTTCAAATCTTTGGCATTTGTTGGTTTTTCATGAGTTGATGAGTTGAGTTACATTATGTCAAATTTGATTAGATAAGATTTTCAACCCAAGTAACCTAACTCAACCAACGCCATTAATAGTTTAAAAAAATATATTTTAATTTTTTTTTAACCTACAATTCACACACACACATGACATCCTAAGGGTTCGTTTGGATTTTTGTTGAAAACTGAAAACTGAAAACTGAAAACATTATAGCAAAATAATTTTTAAATGTGTAAATAGTGTCATGAGATCCATTTTTAATATTTTTTTTTCTGAATAAAGTGATTGTGGGTCCCATTAATAGTGCATGAATAGTACATTTCTCTCCTGCACAGTATAATCACATGCATAAACAGTATCGGTTACTGTTCATAAGAGCTGAAAAAAAAAAAAAAAAGAAGAGAGAGAGAGAGAGAGAGGAGAAAACGCAAAACGTGCAAACGCAGCTGTAAATCCAAACAAATACCAAGTAGTAAGTCCTTGCAAGTTGGGTTGATAATGATTGATAGAGTTGTCTTTGGGTTTAATTTTGGTTAGAGATTTCTTAACCCAAAGGAGGTTAAGTTGAATTCAAATATAACTGCAACTTAACTCACGCACACCTCTTCGATCACATTTTATACTTGGATCCACATTATTATTATTCCTTAAGGTTTATAAACAAAATTATTTAAAAGAAATGGGGAAAGAAAAGAAAGGGCGAGGACAGAGGTGTTGTCTTGTTTTTGTTGTTAACAAGTGGATGTGCATAATCATAATCATATATATATCCTAATGATCAGTTTTCTTTTTATTCTAACTAATTATTATTAATATTCTTCGGAGTCCTCCCTCAACTCTTTTATAGTAATCGCTTGCAATGAGTCAATGATCGAGTTCTATACCATGCGCTGATGCCTTAACCCTTTTGTCTTTGGCATATGAAGTCTAGTGGAAGTTGGGTGGTCTAAGCCACATCGCCAAGCATCAAGAAAATGCAAACTAGGAAGACAAAAATCCAACAAATATGGTAAAACATCCTTTTATACTCATACAAAAAAAACCTATTAGTACTTTTGATCTCACGGGCACCAAAATTGAAGCTCGCCTTCTTTTCTTCTCTCTTTTTTTTTTTTTCCTGTCAGAAGTAACAATAGTGTAGACAACATGGGGAAGCCCTTCACGAAAACCATGAACTTCCCCAGCCTTAGGAAGGCAAAAGTTATATCTCAGGACTGTCAAAACCACGAAGCGACTTTAGCATGCTAGTCTACTCCTTCCACCTTGTAATTCTTAAATAAATGATCCCAACATAACCATGAACGCATGTGGGGTAATGCTAAATGTATGTCATAGATGATCTCTTCCAACAAGCAATATGTCTTTCCAAGCTTCATAAAACATCCAGGTGATGCCGGATGATGGCATGACCTTTAAACAACTAGCACCCCACCCCCTGTAGAGTCCCAACAGACCTCGTTCACGGATGACTTCTGAAAGAGCTGCCGCCATGTGGGGTGGACACTTACCCTGTAGAGCTCCCACCATTAATCGTTTCCTGGCCACCTCCAATGGAAAGCTAATTGTACTAGCAGTAAAACCTGGAAAAGTGTGTGAAAGTCCAATTATTTAAGAGTGATGATATAATTATAATCAATGGTCCAAACACAAGCCCATCTTTATCATTTTGGTTCCTTTGACAAGCGACATAGTTAGAGTAGATCGTAAAGTTTCAAGAATAACACATAAAAGTAATACAGTGACAAAGTATAATATGCTCTTGAATGGTGCATTTGGCCCAACAGTCTCTTATACTTGTCGTCAAGAACAGATCTTCCCACTCTCAAAATGGGAGGTACTACATCAATCACATGCTATTTACATATTGTTAGGGCTTTTTTCTTAGAGAGAGAGAGAATGCATTGTAAAATAAATAGGGAGAATGATGGTTTCAAGAGACCTTTTTGAGATATCATCTCCAAGATGCATGTGCAAGCATTCCAATGAACACAAGTTAATTAGACCCAAATCCCAATTGAAATGTTATATAAAGCTGACATGGGGAAAGATCAGTTCTGATCCAAAATTAGGATCCATAACATTTTCAAAGAAACTGTTCATTACCAACTGGATGGGAAAAGAGAGAATTAGGGACTGAGGAGTGAGGATGTCAGATTCTCATTACCTTTATCCAAAATAATTGAATGAGCTTGTTTTAAGCTTTTATATATATATTGGAAGAAAACCAAGAGATATTTTTCATAAATACCATATGATACTATTGAAGTCATGTTCTTTTTTCAAAATAATAATAAAATAAAAGACATAATTGAAGCCATATGTCTCACCTGCAAAAGCTCCAAGCAGGAGCATCTCGGGACGGTTCAAAGACTTTTTATTTTTTGATTGGCAGTAAGATGTCTTCAATGTCTCATACATGAAATAGTAGCAAGTACTGTATGGCAGCATTCCAATCAATGTAGGTGAGATACCAGCATAAAAGGCGCCAATCCCACCATCCTTATAAATTTTGCTAATTGCAACGCTTAAACTAGGGTATGCCTCAGGACTGACAGTCAAGCGATCCTGTAAAAAGATAACTATAAATACAACCAAAAAAGATGTAGTTGTAAAATATAAATAAAAGAACCTAACGGTTATATGACATCATCATTAAGTACAAAGTAAATAGACCAGCAAAGATCTATGTTATGAGAAATAACAGATGGAAGATGAAATTTTTAATGTCTAAAAACAACATAAAAGAACTTATCAAAAGCGAACAACATAAAAGATGTGTCTGACTAGACTCAATTATCTATTTTCATGACTGGATCCCATAGTGCAAATACCTTCAAAACTTCAAGGGGATGGCAAGCAAGTGTGCTAACAATTCCAGCAGCTGCACCAGCCACAGCTATTGGAGAAATCCAGGAGAGAGAAAACTTCAAATTGAAACGACCAATTTGCAATCTTGGGCATTCTTCCTGATTCCATTTCTCCTGTGCTGATGTCATTGATCGTTTTACACACTCAAATGTTCCAAGCTCAATTGCCTGGGTAGGGATTATACGGACCATATTGATTGCATTGCCAGCCCATAATCCTTGCCAGCCCTGCTTCTCAATCACCTCCAAGAAACTACCCGCAATGTTTTTGGATCCAACACCAACCACCATTCTCGTCCTGAATATTACACATTGCAAATCAGAATATTTTAACACTTTAATATATGGTAATTATAAAATTGGTAACAATTACAAACATTTCAAAATGTATAATTTAATTAAGGTTCATGTATCTAAAGAAGTTTAGTGTGGAGAAGGAAGCTTTAAAACATCCTCTAACCACCAAGCTTGACATGGATGGGTATCATGGGTTGCAATAGTCACCAATTTATGCAGCACGTAAATTGGTCATTGATGACGACAGTCAGTGACTATTGCAACTGTGTGTACTGGTTTAGTATTGTATACACCATAGTACATATTTAACATACAGACATGTGAATGTGGATGTGGATGTGGGCGTGTAGCATACCCCATACAGCTCTCAAGAAATTATACATCCACATAAACACTTCAGATCGGTCATAGAATTTAAAAGTAATCAGCCATAAAAGATTTAAGATATAAGATATATGCACACTTCCATGGAAGAATTTATTACTTGACATCAAAAGTGGATAGAAAATTAAGGTGCTGTAAGGGTAAGGCCAAAAGGGAACATGACTGAGGTAACAAATAAAGAACTGATGAGACGTGTATTTAGAAAGACCTGATGCCCAATGCCAAAGAGAAACAAGAATGTAAAATGTTAAAATAATAGACCATTCTAAACACAGCTAATTCCTTAATCATAAAGTTTACCAGAACATATCCTAGTATATAATGACACTGCATATATGTATATATGGTCTACAATCATCTTCTTTTCTTTTTCTTTTTTTATAGATAGATAGTTAAAGAGGGGGGGGGGGGGGTGGAGTTCAACTCTCAAACCACCAACATCAAGCACCACAGAGGGTATCATCACCACTAGGCCATCACTTGAACCCCCTACAAACATCATATAAAAATTATAGGAGGAAATTACATTCCGCCACTATAAACTATACCCTAAATTACACTTTGCACCCTCAACTTTTAGAATGTACATTCTGCACCTTAAACTATGACCCTTGTTACATATTGTTCCCCAGTTTCAAGTTTGTTAACTTGGACGGAAATCCAAAGTTTATGATGCAAAGTGTAATCGGAGAGTCTAGTTTAGAGTGGTAAAGTGTAATTTCTACTTTGTTTTTAAGTCTTTTGGCCTCCACCTCAGATCAAATCAGCTTCATGAGGGATGGTGTGTTGGGAGAGGGGCACTCTGTTTATCCTATGAATCCAAGTCGCCTTCAACTGTTCAACATAGGATGCATTTTTTTACAAGATTTTCAAGAAGCAATAGAGAGATTACACAACAAGAAGTAAAGATATGTACAGCCAATATTCTTATTTATAAGCCTAGCTATTGAGTACGCCTGGGAAGTTGTGTCCTTTTCCAATTAAGCACATTTTCTATTGCTGATTTAAACTGGTAGGTAAAGGGCAATGCTTGTAGATATTTGAGCAAGTAAACAAGAAATATTAAATGTGATGACAAATACATTTACTTCATGAAATAAGAAATGCATGTAAGTAGAAAGCAAAGCCAACCGAATGGTCTCAAGAGGAGCAAGCACAGCCTTGGTCATAGCCCCTGCTAAAGCCCCACTAAGAAACTCACCAACTTCTCTAGTCCTGAAGAAAACCTGAATTACATCAAAGCATGTCAATATGATAGAACCAATTAAAAAACATTAAAAAATAATAATTTCTTTTTCTTTCAGCCCCTAAATGAAATGCCAAAACCAACCTTAATGAGAGTTGGTCAAAAAAAGAAGTGTAATACTATGAAAAAGTTGACCAAAAACCATGTAACACAAGCTCCAATGTCCATGGGACAAGAAAACCATACCCAGAGATATATGATTAAACAATACAGTTGTCAAACTTATATATAAGAAGTTAAAGGAAAACCCAAGGATATAATCAGTAGAGGAAAAGATAGGCGTATTTAGGACTATTTCACCATGTAGTCACCTATCACCATGGGTGTTAAGCAAATCCACATCAGTAAGTTTGTGCTTGGAAATGGGTATGTGTACTAGTTAGCCACTGCACATACTAGCTTAGATTTTTTGGTTTGACATATTAACAGGGTATCAGATTGCGGTTTGATAGTCTTGGGAGTCCACATTCCAAGCCTGTTTCTCTTTTTTAGTCATCAAGCTGTCTGTCTTTGTTTTGGTTTCTGTTGAGCCTGATATATTGTTGGGAAATTTCACATCAGTGAGATGTCTACTTAGTTCCCAGTATTTACACTTGTTGGGCCTCTAAACTGAAAAGCTTAAGTTTTTAGGTTGGATACTCTAATAGTAGGAAGTCCATGAAGAAATGGAAGATGAAGTACAAGAACCCCTCAAGCCTATATGCTAAAATCCCAGACTTATTCTCTAGTGCTGTATGATTTTTTGTCACATCATCAAATTTGGGTTATTCTAATTATACTTAATGCAGTAGGTCCTCCATAACTACTATAAGGGTACTATAAGTGATGCTGGATAATGACACTTTTAATTAGAACTGTAAGCATCGTTTTTCTTTTTCTTTTTTTATAAATATAATTCATGTTTGGGTGGTCACCACAAAAAAAAATTGGTACAGTCTAGATATCACATAAGCAAAAGATCATGAACATGGTCAATTGCAATTTACAGCAGCAGATAAAAAGGAATAAACAATCTGAAGACCTCAAAACCAAAAAGAGGAGAAATTCTATTTTTTATATCTGTGCAGAAAGTTCGATTCTAGCAAAAGATATACTGCAGTGAACCTAATACAACCATTTCTCACATTCTTTTCTATAAAATCCAAAAGGAAGCAAGGTAAAAAACAAAAAGATCTAAACTTTCTTTCCAGGACTTGTGTACATTTTCTCAGCAACCCTAACAAAAGGAAATAAAGTTAACCCCCAAAAGGAAAGGAAAAAAAAAAAGTAGCAATCTTTTTCACATTTTGCTCTATTTGAAGTAATGGTTTTTGTTTTCTTGACCGTTTGAAACGATCCAGAATATCTTGAAGACACAGTAAATGGGCCAATAACACTGAAAAGTAAAGAAAAAAAAAATCCCAGATAAGAAAAATAGAGAAGTGAGAATGAGACAGACCTTGCAGGCACGACCAAGGTCAGGAACGTGAAATTTGAGGTCGAAATTGGTGCCTTTCTCCATTTCAAGCTCTTTGGGAAGCATCATTACCATACTGTACACGTCTCCAGATATCCCAGCATCAGCATAGCTCTTCTTCTTCAGAGACTGCGATTCAAATGCCATTTTTTTTTATTTTAAAATTTTTAGCAAAAATAAAATAAAATAAAATAAATTTTATGGGAATTTCCCAGAAAGAATATGCAGAGGCAGAGGCAGAGGCAGAGGCAGAAGCAGGGATGTTATAGGTGGATTCTCATATACACATTATAACTATGGTCTATGTATATAAAATAACAACAGAGAGAGAAATAACCAAACAAACAAACAAACAAGGTAATTGTGTTCCATCAAAAAAAAAAAAAAAAACAAGGTAATTGCGAAGAAATGACGTGCCTGAGAATGAGACGAGGATTTTTGGGTCATTGAGAGAGATGGGTTTGTGAGATTATTTTTTTTCTTTGCCTGTGGTTGGCGTTGCTACCAATACTTCTCCATTCAACTTTGGAGGGTTTTGGAATTTTGGTATAGGAGTTTTTTGCTTTTTGACGACATCAATGAGTTAAATGCACTTTGGAGGGTTGCCCGTCTCCGTGTGTTTTGGTATGGGTGCTCTGTTTTTTTGTTTTGCTTGTGTTTGTGTTTGTGTCTACTTCAATCTCTGTGACCAATGCTTTTTATTTTTTGGTGGTGAAAGATTTAAAAGTGAAAAAAATAGATTCTCTATAAAAGTAGTAGAGTTTTAAGACTTTCAGAGTTGGGAAGGAACTTGCATCTTTGACTTCATCTTTGGAAATATAAATAGATTAACAATTAAATTACAAGATTTTTTATATAAAAGTACCCATAGTTGGTAACAATTTCCACAAACAGATAAGTTACCTTATTTTGCTCGCCAAAAAAAAAAAGTTACCTTATTTTTGTTTATAAATTCTCTTGTCACTCTCTTCTTTTATCTATTCTATCTATTCTATATATATTAAGAGGACTCAGAAAATTAGTTATACCTTCATAAAATATCAAAAATACCCATAATTTACTCAATTTCAAACCCTAAATTATAATTTCTTAAAAATTCATTCTTGTGTAATCTCACAAATAATAAATAAATTCAAATTAAAAAATTACATTAATATTCTATTAATTGTCATGTTTTTTTTTAGTACTTATTATATAAAGCATAAATTGAAATAATGGTATCAAGGAATTGCACAAATTTCAAAATTTAGAACTAATTTCAAAATGTCAACAACTTGTAACTTAACTAATACATTTTTATGTTTCTAATAAAAACGTTTAGGGTTTAAATTATTTATAATCTTTCGTAACTATCTAATTATTAAAAATAAATAAAATCATTACAAAATTGCTATCAAAGGGAACTGATAGTATACTCCTACTAGTTTTGGTTTCTCCAATACCATTAGATTGTATAGAATTGATTTTTCTTTGTATAGAATTTAATTAGCTAATCCATTCTTAAAAAGTAAAAAATAGGGTTAAAATTATAATTTAACAAAATTCAAAAAAAAAAAAAAAACTATCAGATAAGCATTTTTTCCTAAAAATTAGCACACTATGTATTAAAATATATCACAATTAGCACACTTTGATACAATTTTCCTAAAAATTAACAAACACTAAACCAGCAGTTTAATCAATTTCAAATCTTAAATGGGCACATAAAAGATAATCATGAACCTTTTAGGAATATGATCCTTTTTAGATCTAATTCTCCTACGGGATTTAGATCAAGAGGGGGGAAGAATTATGCCTTTTCATTTTTATTTTGATCTAAAGTTGGATATTTATAATGATTAAAGGGATGTTTGGATTTCATTAAAAAAAAAAAAAAAGATGTTTGGATGAGAGAAGGGTTAATACTTGATAGATAGTCTTTAAAGTCAATTTTGAAATAGACAGACTACCATGGAATCAATTAAAAAGAAAAAAGAAGAGAAAAGAAGAAGCTAGAATCATCATTCATCAACAAGTCCTTCATTTAAATTTTAAAATAAAGGCGGCTTTCCATCAAAATAAATAAAGGCGTCTTCTCAAATGATAAAGGACCTTACAGAAAAAGAACAAACTTGGAAATTGAGAGAATTTAATAAGGATGGGCATTAATGAAGTTTGAAGAAGTCAGCAGCCAAAGTCTCTTTTTCTTCAAGCCAAGAAAATAAATAAAAAATATATATTTTTTAAAGTATATATAGTGACACAAGTCATCATGATACTCATATGATTCAACAGGGTTTTGTTAAAATAGTTGAATTTCATATGATCATATCCAAGGACAATTTCAACATGGAAGGACAAAGAATTTGCTCAATTTTTGTTTTTTTGTTATATGGGTAAAGTCCAGTCAAAGAAAACAGGTACGGTACTGTTCATATAACTAGTCTGCAATCAATTAGAATGAGCCTTGTGCTTTCAGGGAAAACATTTTATTTTGGTGTCTTTTATTTTACCCCCACGAAAAAGTTGGATGATGAAATGAAAGTGAAAGAACTATTGGGAAAGCAGAACAAAAATGTGGGCATTGGGTTTGCATTGCGTCTCGATCACTGATTCACCCTTTTTCTCCTTTGATGAGATAGATACTTCCATCTTTCCACTACCATATATGTTCCAGAGAAGAGAAATAGAAATAGGACCACTAGCTGCACTAAAAAAGATACTTTGCGACACAAAAAAGGATAGGAGCTGAAAGAGCTGGAAGTATTCCTTTTCCTTTTACCTTGTTATCTAAGAGAAGGTGCTGTAACCATCAAGCAAAAGTTCCAAATGCCACTTGTATCAATGTATATATATTTGACTTTGGTCGTAGCATATGCATACAATACAAGCCATTTTCATGCACGTTTTGGACACTTCAATGTCAATTCATCTTCAAGCCTGATCAGTTCGATGTCAAATCAACAAAATTGGATTATGGATATTTGTTGCACTAATCAACAATATCTATCTCTATAGATAGATACCATACCAACACCAGTTCGCTTAATATTAAGGCCCGCCCAATACAACCACAAAATAATACCAACCGCTCTCCTCTTTTTTTCTCTGTGTAATTGTAGTCCAAGTCCACGTGGGAAGCCCATTCACAAATTTGGAGTCTGGTTTGAAAGAGCAAAAAATTAGTTTTCTTTTCTATCTCATTCATGGAAAGACTACAAAATCAAAATGGGCTTAATTAGGCAACTTACAAATACACCTAATGAGTAACACACCGCTGCAAACACGTTTAGCCAAACCTTATTTAAATTGAAAAAGTACTTGATACTTCTGGAGCATGATAAAGTGATGCTCAATTTTTTCATATTCACAATAGATCTTACTAAGAATTTAATTAATAAAATCTATCATTTTAATGCCAAGTGACATATTCCAAAAGTTAGTGATGAATCAAGAAAATTCACCAATGAGTCGCACGATGCTCCTTTCGCTTCGTATATTAACCTGTACGAAACAAAAGAGAAAACCTATCGAAGGACACCGGTGTGGTGCCGGCCAAACACCCTCCGAAGGTTAAGTCAGAAAGTATTCTCACAACTCTAGAGTGCTAGAGAGGGGTTAATTATGCATATCTTGGCTTGTGAGAGTATTAGGGCTTTTATAGTGGCATAAGGTTGACATCCCTTTCTTGGCGCGGAAGTCTTTTCCTTATAGGACTCTCCTTGTAGAATCCTAAACGTGATGAATAAATCTCCTCCTTATGCGGAAGATCTTTACCAAATATATAAGATTTCCGAAATCCCACTACCGCAAGGACTCTATTTGGGCCCTTATGAGAGTGGGTCAAAATATCCCCCATGAGGGGCCCAACAGGCCCATGGACAACTAGTCCACCTTCCTTCACTCCTTCCATATCCTGTCCGTTCACATCAGGTCCGTTCATTGGAGGCCCGTGCAAATGACGGATCCGATTATTCGGGCGTCTGCGGACCATATTCGGTCCGTTCAGTCATATAAGACATCCCAAGGTATTTTGTCCCTTTCAGTTGCCCCCTCACCCGATGGGTCCGTCAAGAATAATGAACGGACCCATGGGGTGATGGATCTAAAACTCGGTCAGGCATACAGGACACCTATGTCCGTAAATTTTCATCCGTACACTGTTGGATCAGGAGCTGATGCATTAATGTGTTGTGCCAAGTGTCATCCTGTCAATGGCTGTTGTTTTGGAACGAGGCATCGCTTCGTCTTCCGTGCACTTCCATTATAAATATCAGACCTCCGCCCCTCATTTCCCTACTTGTTGCTAGAAGAAATTGTCAGAGCGAGTCCGTCACGTCTGTCAGAGAACAATCCGTTCACTCACGCATCCGTCGCCCGTCACGTCTTGCTCCAAGCTTCTGGTGAGTTATTTTATATCCGTCCCTTCTTTTTCCTTTTCTCTTATTTGTACTCCATGTGTCCGTTGTTATTTCCAACCCGTCATAGTCTTAGGTTTTGTCATTACATGTAGGCCATGTCTAGTGCGTCAAGTAACCAGTCGGTCGTTCCCGACGGGGCGGATTACGAAGGGGTATACCCGTCAGGTCCCAAAGACCACAACGTCCCGAGCGAGAGTAGTCCGTCATCATCTTCCTCGTCCTCAACACATGAGGGCCTGGAGATGATCGAAGTCCAAGAGGTATCAGACGACGAAGAGCAACTAGTGAGGTCCGTCGTGGGGGTTGATGGACTTAGGGAGTTTGTCTTGCCCCCAGAGTGGACGGTCCACGCCTTTACGTCAACCATCAAGGAGGGTCACTTCAATACCCTTAGGGACTGCTACCAAATTCCAGACCACATCCCACTCCGTCTACCGTATAAGTCAGAAAAATGTTATTACGAAGGAGTTGACGGAGTGGGTGTGTACGAGCAAGTGCTTAAGGCTGGTCTGAGGTTCCCGTTGAGTTCGCTACATCGCGAACTCTTAAACTATTTAGGCATCTCCGTCAGCCAGGTGTCCCCCAACGCCTGGAGAGTCTTTATTGCCATGGAGGTCCTATACGGAGCCACGTCAGATGGAGCGAGGAGGCTTTCAATAAAAGAGTTCCTCCATTGCTACCGTCCGGACGAAATTGACAAGTCGAGGGGCATGTACAGCTTTGTCCCTAGGAGTCCCGTCCTGAAGGTCATTTATGAAACCCCGAACTCAAATAGGGACTGGAAGAGTCGTTACTTTTTTATGGAAGGAGAGGACTGGATGTGTCATCCAGGGGAGACGGACTTCATGCCCGTTGACACAGTTTGGGGCATTTTAAACTCATCTGGTATGGTCCGTCATAAATCACTCCATACACCTATGTAATTTGTAATGTTTCTAACCTCCGTCTTCTATGGTGCAGTTCGACGGCGTCCCTAAATTACACTTGAGGAATTCAGTTTCCTTGAGAGAATTTTTTCCAAGACAACACCAGAGGAGAGGACGTGGGCCAAGCTCGTCAACCTCAATACTATCTACTGGTATTGTGACGGTCCCGAGCCCACCCCGGCGGCTTTAAAGTACGAGAAACAGACCCGTCTGCATAAGTCCGTCTACCCTCATGACCCTTTTTTTTTGAATCATTATTATTGTTCCTTAGTCCGTCATCCTTTTTCAGAGATGGAGGATGCGAAGAGACGAGCAGCCATAAGACTTCAAGCTGCGAAGAACAAGCAGGCCGGGACGGACCCCATGGGGACGAGCTCCAGTAAGCCATCTTTAAAGCGGAAGCTGCCCATGAAAAGTGACCGTCCACCTAAGCAGCCCAAGGTCCCCTTGGACCCGGTCCTCGGCTTGATGGCTGAGGGGAGTAAGTCGATTACTCCGGCCAAGCATGGCAAAGGCAAGGGGCTGATGACGGGTTAGCCAGGCGAGCAGAAAAAACCACCTGTCTTACTTCGCGAGGATTCCAAGTATGCCTTGGAGAAGCTGTCGTCGATCATTACTACCGACGACTATGAGGATCTTGGGAATCACTTGACGGAGGGGATGGGGGAGACGGGCCTCTTCAGCATTGCCCAGGTAATTATTCCGTCGTCTTTAGTCCATCCGTTCATCATTTTTTAACTTATACTTTGCTTACTTATTTTCATTGTCCCTCAGGCTATGATCATGATGAAAGGCCTTATGGGACGGTGTCTCAACCATGAGACGACCATTGGCCGGATTCGTGAGAAGGCTAAGGTGACGGAGGAGGAGCTGCTCGACCTGAAGGCCTGGAAGGTCACTTAGGAAAAGAAGCTGAGGATGGCCGAGACGGCCCGGGATGAGGCCGTTCAGCTGGTGCAAAGTCTGAAGAAAGACTTGGTGGACAAAGACAATGAAGTCCATCATGCCAAGGAGGACGTCGTACGCGAGTACCGTGACTCCAACGAGGTTATCGCGGAGCTGAGTCTGGTTTATAACGACGGGTTCGATGATGCCCTCCGTCAGGTGAGGAGGTTGTACCCAGAGTTAGACTTGTCCACCGTCACCGTCTCTGCCCCTAAGCCATCCACTGCCCAGCTCGCTCAGTCGGAGGATACTGATGCTCTCTTTGATGAGGACGGCCTTGCCCGCGAAGCTCCAATGGACCACACTGCTGCGGACAGTAAGGCTAAAGACGTTGGGGACCGTCCAGATGAAGAGGGAGGCGGAGCTTGATTATGTTAATTTACTGTGTAATAACTTAGTTTTTTTTTCTTTTTCTTTTTTCTTCTTTTTTTTTTTTTTTTTTTTTTTTTTTTTTTTTTTTTTTTTTTTTTTTTTTTTTTTATTTTTTTTT